>NW_027325186.1:0-97655 GCF_028372415.1 Notamacropus eugenii | reverse complement strand
TGACGACTTAGTATTAGGGTTAGAAACGAGCACATTTAGGGTTAAAGTTATGGTGAGAATTCGTTATACTTAGTATTAGAGTTTTTTTCGTAGAATCGAGGTTTAGGGTGAGGCTTAGTGTCAGGATTGCATTTTGGTTAGAATAGAGTGCATTTAGGCTTAGGGTTAGTGTTGAAATTGACTAGTTAGTGTTAGGGTTAGAAACGAGCACATTTAGGGTTAGAGTTATGGTGACAATTTGTTATAGTTAGCATTAGATTTTTTTTCTTAGAATCGAGGTTTAGGGTTAGGCTTAATGTCAGTATTGCATTTTGGTTAGAGTACAGTGCATTTAGGCTTAGGGTTAGTGTTGAAATTGACAACTTAGTGTAAGGGTTAAAAACGAGCCCATTTAGGGTTAGAGTTATGGTGAGAATCTGGTATAGTTAGTATTAGAGTTTTTTTCGTAGAATCACGGTTTAGGTTAAGGCTTAATGTCAGGATTGCATTTTGGTTAGAATAGAGTGCATTTAGGCTTAAGGTTAGTGTTGAAATTGAGGACTTAGTGTTAGGGTTAGTAATGAACACATTTAGTGTTAGAGTTACGGTTATAATTCGTTTGGGATAGGGTTAGTGTTTTTGTTCGTAGAATCGAGGTTTCCGGTTAGGCTTAATGTCAGGATTGCATTTTGGTTAAAATAGAGTGCATTTAGGCTTAGGGTTGGTTTTGAAATTGACGACTTAGTGTAAGGGTTAGAAACGAGCACATTCAGGGTTAGAGTTATGGTGAGAATTCGTTATTGGTAGAAGAACAGTTTTTTTTCTTAGAATCGAGGTTTAGCGTTAGGCTTACTGTCAGGATTGCATTTTGGTTAGAATAGAGTGCATTTAGGCTTAGGGTTAGTGTTGAAATTGAAGACTTAGTGTTAGGGTTAGAAACGAGCACATTTAGGGTTAGAGTTATGGTGACAATTGCTTGTAGTTAGCAGTAGAGTTTTTTCGTAGAATCGAGGTTTAGTGTTTGGCTTAGTATCAGAATTGCATTTTGGTTAGAATAGAGTGCATTTAGGCTTAGGGTTAGTGTCGAAATTGACTAGTCAGTGTTAGGGTTAGAAACGAGCACATTTAGGGTTAGAGTTATGGTGAGAATTGGTTATATATAGTTGTAGAGTTTTTTGGTAGAATCGAGGTTTAGGGTTAGGCTTAGTGTCAGGATTGCATTTTGGTTATAATAGAGTGCATTTAGGCTTAGGGTTAGTGTTGAAATTGACGACATAGTGTTTGGGTTAGAAATGAGCACATTTAGGGTTAGAGTTATGGTGACAATTCCTTATAGTTAGTAGAAGAGTTTTTTTCGTAGAATCGAGGTTTAGGGTTAGGCTTAGTGTCAGGATTGCATTTTGGTTAGAATAGAGTGCATTTAGGCTTAGGGTTAGTGTTGAAATTGACGACTTAGTGTTAGGGTTAGAAACGAACACATTTAGGGTTAGAGTTACGGTTAGAATTCGTTTGGGTTAGGGCTAGGGTTTTTGTTCGTAGAATCGAGGTTTAGGGTGAGGCTTAGTGTCAGGATTGCATTTTGGTTAGAATAGAGTGCATTTAGGCTTAGGGTTAGTGTTGAAATTGACGACTTAGTATTAGGGTTAGAAACGAGCACATTTAGGGTTAAAGTTATGGTGAGAATTCGTTATACTTAGTATTAGAGTTTTTTTCGTAGAATCGAGGTTTAGGGTGAGGCTTAGTGTCAGGATTGCATTTTGGTTAGAATAGAGTGCATTTAGGCTTAGGGTTAGTGTTGAAATTGACTAGTTAGTGTTAGGGTTAGAAACGAGCACATTTAGGGTTAGAGTTATGGTGACAATTTGTTATAGTTAGCATTAGATTTTTTTTCTTAGAATCGAGGTTTAGGGTTAGGCTTAATGTCAGTATTGCATTTTGGTTAGAGTACAGTGCATTTAGGCTTAGGGTTAGTGTTGAAATTGACAACTTAGTGTAAGGGTTAAAAACGAGCCCATTTAGGGTTAGAGTTATGGTGAGAATCTGGTATAGTTAGTATTAGAGTTTTTTTCGTAGAATCACGGTTTAGGTTAAGGCTTAATGTCAGGATTGCATTTTGGTTAGAATAGAGTGCATTTAGGCTTAAGGTTAGTGTTGAAATTGAGGACTTAGTGTTAGGGTTAGTAATGAACACATTTAGTGTTAGAGTTACGGTTATAATTCGTTTGGGATAGGGTTAGTGTTTTTGTTCGTAGAATCGAGGTTTCCGGTTAGGCTTAATGTCAGGATTGCATTTTGGTTAAAATAGAGTGCATTTAGGCTTAGGGTTGGTTTTGAAATTGACGACTTAGTGTAAGGGTTAGAAACGAGCACATTCAGGGTTAGAGTTATGGTGAGAATTCGTTATAGGTAGAAGAACAGTTTTTTTTCTTAGAATCGAGGTTTAGCGTTAGGCTTAGTGTCAGGATTGCATTTTGGTTAGAATAGAGTGCATTTAGGCTTAGGGTTAGTGTTGAAATTGAAGACTTAGTGTTAGGGTTAGAAACGAGCACATTTAGGGTTAGAGTTATGGTGAGAATTCTTATAGTTAGTATTAGAGTTTTTTTCATAGAATCGAGGTTTAGGGTTATACTTAGGGTCAGGATTGCATTTTGGTTAGAATAGAGTGCATTTAGGCTTAGGGTTAGTGTTGAAATTGACGACTTAGTATTAGGGTTAGAAACGAGCACATTTAGGGTTAGAGTTATGGTGACAATTGCTTGTAGTTAGCAGTAGAGTTTTTTCGTAGAATCGAGGTTTAGGGTTAGGCTTAGTGTCAGGATTGCATTTTGGTTATAATAGAGTGCATTTAGGCTTAGGGTTAGTGTTGAAATTGACGACATAGTGTTTGGGTTAGAAATGAGCACATTTAGGGTTAGAGTTATGGTGAGAATTCCTTATAGTTAGTAGAAGAGTTTTTTTCGTAGAATCGAGGTTTAGGGTTAGGCTTAGTGTCAGGATTGCATTTTGGTTAGAATAGAGTGCATTTAGGCTTAGGGTTAGTGTTGAAATTGACGACATAGTGTTTGGGTTAGAAATGAGCACATTTAGGGTTAGAGTTATGGTGACAATTCCTTATAGTTAGTAGAAGAGTTTTTTTCGTAGAATCGAGGTTTAGGCTTAGGCTTAGTGTCAGGATTGCATTTTGGTTAGAATAGAGTGCATTTAGGCTTAGGGTTAGTGTTGAAATTGACGACTTAGTGTTAGGGTTAGAAACGAACACATTTAGGGTTAGAGTTACGGTTAGAATTCGTTTGGGTTAGGGGCTTAGGGTTTTTGTTCGTAGAATCGAGGTTTAGGGTGAGGCTTAGTGTCAGGATTGCATTTTGGTTAGAATAGAGTGCATTTAGGCTTAGGGTTAGTGTTGAAATTGACGACTTAGTATTAGGGTTAGAAACGAGCACATTTAGGGTTAAAGTTATGGTGAGAATTCGTTATACTTAGTATTAGAGTTTTTTTCGTAGAATCGAGGTTTAGGGTGAGGCTTAGTGTCAGGATTGCATTTTGGTTAGAATAGAGTGCATTTAGGCTTAGGGTTAGTGTTGAAATTGACTAGTTAGTGTTAGGGTTAGAAACGAGCACATTTAGGGTTAGAGTTATGGTGACAATTTGTTATAGTTAGCATTAGATTTTTTTTCTTAGAATCGAGGTTTAGGGTTAGGCTTAATGTCAGTATTGCATTTTGGTTAGAGTACAGTGCATTTAGGCTTAGGGTTAGTGTTGAAATTGACAACTTAGTGTAAGGGTTAAAAACGAGCCCATTTAGGGTTAGAGTTATGGTGAGAATCTGGTATAGTTAGTATTAGAGTTTTTTTCGTAGAATCACGGTTTAGGTTAAGGCTTAATGTCAGGATTGCATTTTGGTTAGAATAGAGTGCATTTAGGCTTAAGGTTAGTGTTGAAATTGAGGACTTAGTGTTAGGGTTAGTAATGAACACATTTAGTGTTAGAGTTACGGTTATAATTCGTTTGGGATAGGGTTAGTGTTTTTTGTTCGTAGAATCGAGGTTTCCGGTTAGGCTTAATGTCAGGATTGCATTTTGGTTAAAATAGAGTGCATTTAGGCTTAGGGTTGGTTTTGAAATTGACGACTTAGTGTAAGGGTTAGAAACGAGCACATTCAGGGTTAGAGTTATGGTGAGAATTCGTTATTGGTAGAAGAACAGTTTTTTTTCTTAGAATCGAGGTTTAGCGTTAGGCTTACTGTCAGGATTGCATTTTGGTTAGAATAGAGTGCATTTAGGCTTAGGGTTAGTGTTGAAATTGAAGACTTAGTGTTAGGGTTAGAAACGAGCACATTTAGGGTTAGAGTTATGGTGACAATTGCTTGTAGTTAGCAGTAGAGTTTTTTCGTAGAATCGAGGTTTAGTGTTTGGCTTAGTATCAGAATTGCATTTTGGTTAGAATAGAGTGCATTTAGGCTTAGGGTTAGTGTCGAAATTGACTAGTCAGTGTTAGGGTTAGAAACGAGCACATTTAGGGTTAGAGTTATGGTGAGAATTGGTTATATATAGTTGTAGAGTTTTTTGGTAGAATCGAGGTTTAGGGTTAGGCTTAGTGTCAGGATTGCATTTTGGTTATAATAGAGTGCATTTAGGCTTAGGGTTAGTGTTGAAATTGACGACATAGTGTTTGGGTTAGAAATGAGCACATTTAGGGTTAGAGTTATGGTGACAATTCCTTATAGTTAGTAGAAGAGTTTTTTTCGTAGAATCGAGGTTTAGGGTTAGGCTTAGTGTCAGGATTGCATTTTGGTTAGAATAGAGTGCATTTAGGCTTAGGGTTAGTGTTGAAATTGACGACTTAGTGTTAGGGTTAGAAACGAACACATTTAGGGTTAGAGTTACGGTTAGAATTCGTTTGGGTTAGGGCTAGGGTTTTTGTTCGTAGAATCGAGGTTTAGGGTGAGGCTTAGTGTCAGGATTGCATTTTGGTTAGAATAGAGTGCATTTAGGCTTAGGGTTAGTGTTGAAATTGACGACTTAGTATTAGGGTTAGAAACGAGCACATTTAGGGTTAAAGTTATGGTGAGAATTCGTTATACTTAGTATTAGAGTTTTTTTCGTAGAATCGAGGTTTAGGGTGAGGCTTAGTGTCAGGATTGCATTTTGGTTAGAATAGAGTGCATTTAGGCTTAGGGTTAGTGTTGAAATTGACTAGTTAGTGTTAGGGTTAGAAACGAGCACATTTAGGGTTAGAGTTATGGTGACAATTTGTTATAGTTAGCATTAGATTTTTTTTCTTAGAATCGAGGTTTAGGGTTAGGCTTAATGTCAGTATTGCATTTTGGTTAGAGTACAGTGCATTTAGGCTTAGGGTTAGTGTTGAAATTGACAACTTAGTGTAAGGGTTAAAAACGAGCCCATTTAGGGTTAGAGTTATGGTGAGAATCTGGTATAGTTAGTATTAGAGTTTTTTTCGTAGAATCACGGTTTAGGTTAAGGCTTAATGTCAGGATTGCATTTTGGTTAGAATAGAGTGCATTTAGGCTTAAGGTTAGTGTTGAAATTGAGGACTTAGTGTTAGGGTTAGTAATGAACACATTTAGTGTTAGAGTTACGGTTATAATTCGTTTGGGATAGGGTTAGTGTTTTTGTTCGTAGAATCGAGGTTTCCGGTTAGGCTTAATGTCAGGATTGCATTTTGGTTAAAATAGAGTGCATTTAGGCTTAGGGTTGGTTTTGAAATTGACGACTTAGTGTAAGGGTTAGAAACGAGCACATTCAGGGTTAGAGTTATGGTGAGAATTCGTTATAGGTAGAAGAACAGTTTTTTTTCTTAGAATCGAGGTTTAGCGTTAGGCTTAGTGTCAGGATTGCATTTTGGTTAGAATAGAGTGCATTTAGGCTTAGGGTTAGTGTTGAAATTGAAGACTTAGTGTTAGGGTTAGAAACGAGCACATTTAGGGTTAGAGTTATGGTGAGAATTCTTATAGTTAGTATTAGAGTTTTTTTCATAGAATCGAGGTTTAGGGTTATACTTAGGGTCAGGATTGCATTTTGGTTAGAATAGAGTGCATTTAGGCTTAGGGTTAGTGTTGAAATTGACGACTTAGTATTAGGGTTAGAAACGAGCACATTTAGGGTTAGAGTTATGGTGACAATTGCTTGTAGTTAGCAGTAGAGTTTTTTCGTAGAATCGAGGTTTAGGGTTAGGCTTAGTGTCAGGATTGCATTTTGGTTATAATAGAGTGCATTTAGGCTTAGGGTTAGTGTTGAAATTGACGACATAGTGTTTGGGTTAGAAATGAGCACATTTAGGGTTAGAGTTATGGTGAGAATTCCTTATAGTTAGTAGAAGAGTTTTTTTCGTAGAATCGAGGTTTAGGGTTAGGCTTAGTGTCAGGATTGCATTTTGGTTAGAATAGAGTGCATTTAGGCTTAGGGTTAGTGTTGAAATTGACGACTTAGTGTTAGGGTTAGAAACGAACACATTTAGGGTTAGAGTTACGGTTAGAATTCGTTTGGGTTAGGGCTAGGGTTTTTGTTCGTAGAATCGAGGTTTAGGGTGAGGCTTAGTGTCAGGATTGCATTTTGGTTAGAATAGAGTGCATTTAGGCTTAGGGTTAGTGTTGAAATTGACGACTTAGTATTAGGGTTAGAAACGAGCACATTTAGGGTTAAAGTTATGGTGAGAATTCGTTATACTTAGTATTAGAGTTTTTTTCGTAGAATCGAGGTTTAGGGTGAGGCTTAGTGTCAGGATTGCATTTTGGTTAGAATAGAGTGCATTTAGGCTTAGGGTTAGTGTTGAAATTGACTAGTTAGTGTTAGGGTTAGAAACGAGCACATTTAGGGTTAGAGTTATGGTGACAATTTGTTATAGTTAGCATTAGATTTTTTTTCTTAGAATCGAGGTTTAGGGTTAGGCTTAATGTCAGTATTGCATTTTGGTTAGAGTACAGTGCATTTAGGCTTAGGGTTAGTGTTGAAATTGACAACTTAGTGTAAGGGTTAAAAACGAGCCCATTTAGGGTTAGAGTTATGGTGAGAATCTGGTATAGTTAGTATTAGAGTTTTTTTCGTAGAATCACGGTTTAGGTTAAGGCTTAATGTCAGGATTGCATTTTGGTTAGAATAGAGTGCATTTAGGCTTAAGGTTAGTGTTGAAATAGAGGACTTAGTGTTAGGGTTAGTAATGAACACATTTAGTGTTAGAGTTACGGTTATAATTCTTTTGGGATAGGGTTAGTGTTTTTGTTCGTAGAATCGAGGTTTCCGGTTAGGCTTAATGTCAGGATTGCATTTTGGTTAAAATAGAGTGCATTTAGGCTTAGGGTTGGTTTTGAAATTGACGACTTAGTGTAAGGGTTAGAAACGAGCACATTCAGGGTTAGAGTTATGGTGAGAATTCGTTATAGGTAGAAGAACAGTTTTTTTTCTTAGAATCGAGGTTTAGCGTTAGGCTTAGTGTCAGGATTGCATTTTGGTTAGAATAGAGTGCATTTAGGCTTAGGGTTAGTGTTGAAATTGACGACTTAGTATTAGGGTTAGAAACGAGCACATTTAGGGTTAGAGTTATGGTGACAATTGCTTGTAGTTAGCAGTAGAGTTTTTTCGTAGAATCGAGGTTTAGTGTTTGGCTTACTATCAGAATTGCATTTTGGTTAGAATAGAGTGCATTTAGGCTTAGGGTTAGTGTCGAAATTGACTAGTTAGTGTTAGGGTCAGAAACGAGCACATTTAGGGTTAGAGTTATGGTGAGAATTGGTTATACATAGTTGTAGAGTTTTTTGGTAGAATCGAGGTTTAGGGTTAGGCTTAGTGTCAGGATTGCATTTTGGTTAGAATAGAGTGCATTTAGGCTTAGGGTTAGTGTTGAAATTGACGACATAGTGTTTGGGTTAGAAATGAGCACATTTAGGGTTAGAGTTATGGTGAGAATTCCTTATAGTTAGTAGAAGAGTTTTTTTCGTAGAATCGAGGTTTAGGGTTAGGCTTAGTGTCAGGATTGCATTTTGGTTAGAATAGAGTGCATTTAGGCTTAGGGTTGTGTTGAAATTGACGACTTAGTGTTAGGGTTAGAAACGAACACATTTAGGGTTAGAGTTACGGTTAGAATTCGTTTGGGTTAGGGCTAGGGTTTTTGTTCGTAGAATCGAGGTTTAGGGTGAGGCTTAGTGTCAGGATTGCATTTTGGTTAGAATAGAGTGCATTTAGGCTTAGGGTTAGTGTTGAAATTGACGACATAGTGTTTGGGTTAGAAACGAGCACATTTAGGGTTAGAGTTATGCTGAGTATTTGTTATAGTTAGTATTAGCGTTGTTTTCGTAGAATCGAGGTTTAGGGTTAGGCTTAGTGTCAGGATTGCATTTAGGTTAGAATAGAGTGCATTTAGGCTTAGGGTTAGTGTTGAAATTGACGACTCAGTGTTAGGGTTAGAAACGAGCACCTTTAGGGTTAGAGTTGTGGTGAGAATTTCTTATAGTTAGTATTGGAGTTTTTTTCGTAGAATCGCGGTTTAAGGTTAGGCTTAGTGTCAGCATTGCATTTTGGTTAGAATAGTGTGCATTTAGGCTCAGAGTTAGTGTTGAAATTGACGACTTAGGGTAAGAAACGAGCACATTTAGGGTTAAAGTTATGGTGAGAATTCGTTATACTTAGTATTAGAGTTTTTTTCGTAGAATCGAGGTTTAGGGTTAGACTTAGTGTCAGGATTGCATTTTGGTTAGAATACAGTGCATTTAGGCTTAGGGTTAGTGCTGAAATTGACGACTTAGTGTAAGGGTTAGAAACGAGCACATTTAGGGTTAGAGTTATGGTGACAATTGCTTGTAGTTAGTAGTAGAGTTTTTTCATAGAATCGAGGTTCAGTGTTAGGCTTAGTATCAGGATTGCATTTTGGTTAGAATAGAGTGCATTTAGGCTTAGGGTTAGTGTTGAAATTGACGACTTAGTGTTAGGTTTAGAAACGAACACATTTAGGGTTAGAGTTACGGTTAGAATTCGTTTGGGTTAGGGCAAGGGGTTTTGTTCGTAGAATCGAGGTTTAGGGTGAGGCTTAGTGTCAGGATTGCATTTTGGTTAGAATAGAGTGCATTTAGGCTTAGGGTTAGTGTTGAAATTGATGACATAGTGTTAGGGTTAGAAACGAGTACATTTAGGGTACAGTTATGGTGAGAATTTGTTACAGTTAGTATTAGCGTTTTTTTTCATAGAATCGAGGATTAGGGTTAGGCTTAGTGTCAGGATTGCATTTTGGTTAGAATAGAGTGCATTTAGGCTTAGGGTTAGTTTTGAAATTGACGACTTAGTATTAGGGTTAGAAACGAGCACATTTAGGGTTAGAGTTATGGTGACAATTGCTTGTAGTTAGCAGTAGAGTTTTTTCGTAGAATCGAGGTTTAGTGTTTGGCTTAGTATCAGAATTGCATTTTGGTTAGAATAGAGTGCATTTAGGCTTAGGGTTAGTGTCGAAATTGACTAGTCAGTGTTAGGGTCAGAAACGAGCACATTTAGGGTTAGAGTTATGGTGAGAATTGGTTATACATAGTTGTAGAGTTTTTTGGTAGAATCGAGGTTTAGGGTTAGGCTTAGTGTCAGGATTGCATTTTGGTTATAATAGAGTGCATTTAGGCTTAGGGTTAGTGTTGAAATTGACGACATAGTGTTTGGGTTAGAAACGAGCACATTTAGGGTTACAGTTATGGTGAGAATTCCTTATAGTTAGTAGAAGAGTTTTTTTCGTAGAATCGAGGTTTAAGGTTAGGCTTAGTGTCAGGATTGCATTTTGGTTAGAATAGAGTGCATTTAAGCTTAGGGTTAGTGTTGAAATTGACGACTTAGTGTTAGGGTTAGAAACGAGCACCTTTAGGGTTAGAGTTATGGTGAGAATTCGTTATCGTTAGCATTAGAGTTTCTTTCGTAGAATCGCGGTTTAGGGTTAGGCTTCGTGTCAGGATTGCATTTTGGTTAGAATAGAGTGCATTTAGGCTCAGAGTTAGTGTTGAAATTGACGACTTAGGGTAAGAAACGAGCACATTTAGGGTTAGAGTTATGGTGAGAATTTTTATAGTCAGTATTAGAGTTTTTTTCGTAGAATCGAGGTTTAGGGTTAGGCTTAGTGTCAGGATTGCATTTTGGTTAGAATAGAGTGCATTTAGGCTTAGGGTTGGTTTTGAAATTGACGACTTAGTGTAAGGGTTAGAAACGAGCACATTCAGGGTTAGAGTTATGGTGAGAATTCGTTATAGGTAGAAGAACAGTTTTTTTTCTTAGAATCGAGGTTTAGCGTTAGGCTTAGTGTCAGGATTGCATTTTGGTTAGAATAGAGTGCATTTAGGCTTAGGGTTAGTGTTGAAATTGAAGACTTAGTGTTAGGGTTAGAAACGAGCACATTTAGGGTTAGAGTTATGGTGAGAATTCTTATAGTTAGTATTAGAGTTTTTTTCATAGAATCGAGGTTCAGGGTTATACTTAGGGTCAGGATTGCATTTTGGTTAGAATAGAGTGCATTTAGGCTTAGGGTTAGTGTTGAATTTGACGACTTAGTATTAGGGATAGAAACGAGCACATTTAGGGTTAGAGTTATGGTGACAATTGCTTGTAGTTAGCAGTAGAGTTTTTTCGTAGAATCGATGTTTAGTGTTTGGCTTAGTATCAGAATTGCATTTTGGTTAGAATAGAGTGCATTTAGGCTTAGGGTTAGTGTCGAAATTGACTAGTCAGTGTTAGGGTTAGAAACGAGCACATTTAGGGTTAGAGTTATGGTGCGAATTGGTTATATATAGTTGTAGAGTTTTTTGGTAGAATCGAGGTTTAGGGTTAGGCTTAGTGTCAGGATTGCATTTTGGTTATAATAGAGTGCATTTAGGCTTAGGGTTAGTTTTGAAATTGACGACTTAGTATTAGAGTTAGAAACGAGCACATTTAGGGTTACAGTTATGGTGAGAATTCGTTATAGTTAGTAGTAGAGTTTTTTTCGTAGAATCGAGGTTTAGGGTTAGGCTTAGTGTCAGGATTGCATTTTGGTTAGAATAGAGTGCATTTAGGCTTAGGGTTAGTGTTGAATTTGACGACTTATTATTAGGGATAGAAACGAGCACATTTAGGGTTAGAGTTATGGTGACAATTGCTTGTAGTTAGCAGTAGAGTTTTTTCGTAGAATCGAGGTTTAGTGTTTGGCTTAGTATCAGAATTGCATTTTGGTTAGAATAGAGTGCATTTAGGCTTAGGGTTAGTGTCGAAATTGACTAGTCAGTGTTAGGGTTAGAAACGAGCACATTTAGGGTTAGAGTTATGGTGAGAATTGGTTATATATAGTTGTAGAGTTTTTTGGTAGAATCGAGGTTTAGGGTTAGGCTTAGTGTCAGGATTGCATTTTGGTTATAATAGAGTGCATTTAGGCTTAGGGTTAGTTTTGAAATTGACGACTTAGTATTAGGGTTAGAAACGAGCACATTTAGGGTTACAGTTATGGTGAGAATTCGTTATAGTTAGTAGTAGAGTTTTTTTCGTAGAATCGAGGTTTAGGGTTAGGCTTAGTGTCAGGATTGCATTTTGGTTAGAATAGAGTGCATTTAGGCTTAGGGTTAGTGTTGAATTTGACGACTTAGTATTAGGGATAGAAACGAGCACATTTAGGGTTAGAGTTATGGTGACAATTGCTTGTAGTTAGCAGTAGAGTTTTTTCGTAGAATCGAGGTTTAGTGTTTGGCTTAGTATCAGAATTGCATTTTGGTTAGAATAGAGTGCATTTAGGCTTAGGGTTAGTGTCGAAATTGACTAGTCAGTGTTAGGGTTAGAAACGAGCACATTTAGGGTTAGAGTTATGGTGAGAATTGGTTATATGTAGTTGTAGAGTTTTTTGGTAGAATCGAGGTTTAGGGTTAGGCTTAGTGTCAGGATTGCATTTTGGTTATAATAGAGTGCATTTAGGCTTAGGGTTAGTTTTGAAATTGACGACTTAGTATTAGAGTTAGAAACGAGCACATTTAGGGTTACAGTTATGGTGAGAATTCGTTATAGTTAGTAGTAGAGTTTTTTTCGTAGAATCGAGGTTTAGGGTTAGGCTTAGTGTCAGGATTGCATTTTGGTTAGAATAGAGTGCATTTAGGCTTAGAGTTAGTGTTGAATTTGACGACTTATTATTAGGGATAGAAACGAGCACATTTAGGGTTAGAGTTATGGTGACAATTGCTTGTAGTTAGCAGTAGAGTTTTTTCGTAGAATCGAGGTTTAGTGTTTGGCTTAGTATCAGAATTGCATTTTGGTTAGAATAGAGTGCATTTAGGCTTAGGGTTAGTGTCGAAATTGACTAGTCAGTGTTAGGGTTAGAAACGAGCACATTTAGGGTTAGAGTTATGGTGAGAATTGGTTATATATAGTTGTAGAGTTTTTTGGTAGAATCGAGGTTTAGGGTTAGGCTTAGTGTCAGGATTGCATTTTGGTTATAATAGAGTGCATTTAGGCTTAGGGTTAATTTTGAAATTGACGACTTAGTATTAGGGTTAGAAACGAGCACATTTAGGGTTACAGTTATGGTGAGAATTCGTTATAGTTAGTAGTAGAGTTTTTTTCGTAGAATCGAGGTTTAGGGTTAGGCTTAGTGTCAGGATTGCATTTTGGTTAGAATAGAGTGCATTTAGGCTTAGGGTTAGTGTTGAATTTGACGACTTAGTATTAGGGATAGAAACGAGCACATTTAGGGTTAGAGTTATGGTGACAATTGCTTGTAGTTAGCAGTAGAGTTTTTTCGTAGAATCGAGGTTTAGTGTTTGGCTTAGTATCAGAATTGCATTTTGGTTAGAATAGAGTGCATTTAGGCTTAGGGTTAGTGTCGAAATTGACTAGTCAGTGTTAGGGTTAGAAACGAGCACATTTAGGGTTAGAGTTATGGTGAGAATTGGTTATATATAGTTGTAGAGTTTTTTGGTAGAATCGAGGTTTAGGGTTAGGCTTAGTGTCAGGATTGCATTTTGGTTATAATAGAGTGCATTTAGGCTTAGGGTTAGTGTTGAAATTGACGACATAGTGTTTGGGTTAGAAATGAGCACATTTAGGGTTAGAGTTATGGTGACAATTCCTTATAGTTAGTAGAAGAGTTTTTTTCGTAGAATCGAGGTTTAGGGTTAGGCTTAGTGTCAGGATTGCATTTTGGTTAGAATAGAGTGCATTTAGGCTTAGGGTTAGTGTTGAAATTGACGACTTAGTGTTAGGGTTAGAAACGAACACATTTAGGGTTAGAGTTACGGTTAGAATTCGTTTGGGTTAGGGCTAGGGTTTTTGTTCGTAGAATCGAGGTTTAGGGTGAGGCTTAGTGTCAGGATTGCATTTTGGTTAGAATAGAGTGCATTTAGGCTTAGGGTTAGTGTTGAAATTGACGACTTAGTATTAGGGTTAGAAACGAGCACATTTAGGGTTAAAGTTATTGTGAGAATTCGTTATACTTAGTATTAGAGTTTTTTTCGTAGAATCGAGGTTTAGGGTGAGGCTTAGTGTCAGGATTGCATTTTGGTTAGAATAGAGTGCATTTAGGCTTAGGGTTAGTGTTGAAATTGACTAGTTAGTGTTAGGGTTAGAAACGAGCACATTTAGGGTTAGAGTTATGGTGACAATTTGTTATAGTTAGCATTAGATTTTTTTTCTTAGAATCGAGGTTTAGGGTTAGGCTTAATGTCAGTATTGCATTTTGGTTAGAGTACAGTGCATTTAGGCTTAGGGTTAGTGTTGAAATTGACAACTTAGTGTAAGGGTTAAAAACGAGCCCATTTAGGGTTAGAGTTATGGTGAGAATCTGGTATAGTTAGTATTAGAGTTTTTTTCGTAGAATCACGGTTTAGGTTAAGGCTTAATGTCAGGATTGCATTTTGGTTAGAATAGAGTGCATTTAGGCTTAAGGTTAGTGTTGAAATTGAGGACTTAGTGTTAGGGTTAGTAATGAACACATTTAGTGTTAGAGTTACGGTTATAATTCGTTTGGGATAGGGTTAGTGTTTTTGTTCGTAGAATCGAGGTTTCCGGTTAGGCTTAATGTCAGGATTGCATTTTGGTTAAAATAGAGTGCATTTAGGCTTAGGGTTGGTTTTGAAATTGACGACTTAGTGTAAGGGTTAGAAACGAGCACATTCAGGGTTAGAGTTATGGTGAGAATTCGTTATTGGTAGAAGAACAGTTTTTTTTCTTAGAATCGAGGTTTAGCGTTAGGCTTACTGTCAGGATTGCATTTTGGTTAGAATAGAGTGCATTTAGGCTTAGGGTTAGTGTTGAAATTGAAGACTTAGTGTTAGGGTTAGAAACGAGCACATTTAGGGTTAGAGTTATGGTGACAATTGCTTGTAGTTAGCAGTAGAGTTTTTTCGTAGAATCGAGGTTTAGTGTTTGGCTTAGTATCAGAATTGCATTTTGGTTAGAATAGAGTGCATTTAGGCTTAGGGTTAGTGTCGAAATTGACTAGTCAGTGTTAGGGTTAGAAACGAGCACATTTAGGGTTAGAGTTATGGTGAGAATTGGTTATATATAGTTGTAGAGTTTTTGGTAGAATCGAAGTTTAGGGTTAGGCTTAGTGTCAGGATTGCATTTTGGTTATAATAGAGTGCATTTAGGCTTAGGGTTAGTGTTGAAATTGACGACATAGTGTTTGGGTTAGAAATGAGCACATTTAGGGTTAGAGTTATGGTGACAATTCCTTATAGTTAGTAGAAGAGTTTTTTTCGTAGAATCGAGGTTTAGGGTTAGGCTTAGTGTCAGGATTGCATTTTGGTTAGAATAGAGTGCATTTAGGCTTAGGGTTAGTGTTGAAATTGACGACTTAGTGTTAGGGTTAGAAACGAACACATTTAGGGTTAGAGTTACGGTTAGAATTCGTTTGGGTTAGGGCTAGGGTTTTTGTTCGTAGAATCGAGGTTTAGGGTGAGGCTTAGTGTCAGGATTGCATTTTGGTTAGAATAGAGTGCATTTAGGCTTAGGGTTAGTGTTGAAATTGACGACTTAGTATTAGGGTTAGAAACGAGCACATTTAGGGTTAAAGTTATGGTGAGAATTCGTTATACTTAGTATTAGAGTTTTTTTCGTAGAATCGAGGTTTAGGGTGAGGCTTAGTGTCAGGATTGCATTTTGGTTAGAATAGAGTGCATTTAGGCTTAGGGTTAGTGTTGAAATTGACTAGTTAGTGTTAGGGTTAGAAACGAGCACATTTAGGGTTAGAGTTATGGTGACAATTTGTTATAGTTAGCATTAGATTTTTTTTCTTAGAATCGAGGTTTAGGGTTAGGCTTAATGTCAGTATTGCATTTTGGTTAGAGTACAGTGCATTTAGGCTTAGGGTTAGTGTTGAAATTGACAACTTAGTGTAAGGGTTAAAAACGAGCCCATTTAGGGTTAGAGTTATGGTGAGAATCTGGTATAGTTAGTATTAGAGTTTTTTTCGTAGAATCACGGTTTAGGTTAAGGCTTAATGTCAGGATTGCATTTTGGTTAGAATAGAGTGCATTTAGGCTTAGGGTTAGTGTTGAAATTGACGACATAGTGTTTGGGTTAGAAATGAGCACATTTAGGGTTAGAGTTATGGTGACAATTCCTTATAGTTAGTAGAAGAGTTTTTTTCGTAGAATCGAGGTTTAGGGTTAGGCTTAGTGTCAGGATTGCATTTTGGTTAGAATAGAGTGCATTTAGGCTTAGGGTTAGTGTTGAAATTGACGACTTAGTGTTAGGGTTAGAAACGAACACATTTAGGGTTAGAGTTACGGTTAGAATTCGTTTGGGTTAGGGCTAGGGTTTTTGTTCGTAGAATCGAGGTTTAGGGTGAGGCTTAGTGTCAGGATTGCATTTTGGTTAGAATAGAGTGCATTTAGGCTTAGGGTTAGTGTTGAAATTGACGACTTAGTATTAGGGTTAGAAACGAGCACATTTAGGGTTAAAGTTATTGTGAGAATTCGTTATACTTAGTATTAGAGTTTTTTTCGTAGAATCGAGGTTTAGGGTGAGGCTTAGTGTCAGGATTGCATTTTGGTTAGAATAGAGTGCATTTAGGCTTAGGGTTAGTGTTGAAATTGACTAGTTAGTGTTAGGGTTAGAAACGAGCACATTTAGGGTTAGAGTTATGGTGAGAATTCGTTATAGTTAGTAGTAGAGTTTTTTTCGTAGAATCGAGGTTTAGGGTTAGGCTTAGTGTCAGGATTGCATTTTGGTTAGAATAGAGTGCATTTAGGCTTAGGGTTAGTGTTGAAATTGACGACTTAGTGTTAGGGTTAGAAACGAACACATTTAGGGTTAGAGTTACGGTTAGAATTCGTTTGGGTTAGGGCTAGGGGTTTTGTTCGTAGAATCGAGGTTTAGGGTGAGGCTTAGTGTCAGGATTGCATTTTGGTTAGAATAAAGTGCATTTAGGCTTAGGGTTAGTGTTGAAATTGACGACTTAGTATTAGGGTTAGAAACGAGCACATTTAGGGTTACAGTTATGGTGAGAATTCGTTATAGTTAGTAGTAGAGTTTTTTTCGTAGAATCGAGGTTTAGGGTTAGGCTTAGTGTCAGGATTGCATTTTGGTTAGAATAGAGTGCATTTAAGCTTAGGGTTAGTGTTGAAATTGACGACTTAGTGTTAGGGTTAGAAACGAGCACCTTTAGGGTTAGAGTTATGGTGAGAATTCGTTATCGTTAGCATTAGAGTTTCTTTCGTAGAATCGCGGTTTAGGGTTAGGCTTCGTGTCAGGATTGCATTTTGGTTAGAATAGAGTGCATTTAGGCTCAGAGTTAGTGTTGAAATTGACGACTTAGGGTAAGAAACGAGCACATTTAGGGTTAGAGTTATGGTGAGAATTTTTATAGTCAGTATTAGAGTTTTTTTCGTAGAATCGAGGTTTAGGGTTAGGCTTAGTGTCAGGATTGCATTTTGGTTAGAATAGAGTGCATTTAGGCTTAGGGTTGGTTTTGAAATTGACGACTTAGTGTAAGGGTTAGAAACGAGCACATTCAGGGTTAGAGTTATGGTGAGAATTCGTTATAGGTAGAAGAACAGTTTTTTTTCTTAGAATCGAGGTTTAGCGTTAGGCTTAGTGTCAGGATTGCATTTTGGTTAGAATAGAGTGCATTTAGGCTTAGGGTTAGTGTTGAAATTGAAGACTTAGTGTTAGGGTTAGAAACGAGCACATTTAGGGTTAGAGTTATGGTGAGAATTCTTATAGTTAGTATTAGAGTTTTTTTCATAGAATCGAGGTTCAGGGTTATACTTAGGGTCAGGATTGCATTTTGGTTAGAATAGAGTGCATTTAGGCTTAGGGTTAGTGTTGAATTTGACGACTTAGTATTAGGGATAGAAACGAGCACATTTAGGGTTAGAGTTATGGTGACAATTGCTTGTAGTTAGCAGTAGAGTTTTTTCGTAGAATCGAGGTTTAGTGTTTGGCTTAGTATCAGAATTGCATTTTGGTTAGAATAGAGTGCATTTAGGCTTAGGGTTAGTGTCGAAATTGACTAGTCAGTGTTAGGGTTAGAAACGAGCACATTTAGGGTTAGAGTTATGGTGAGAATTGGTTATATATAGTTGTAGAGTTTTTTGGTAGAATCGAGGTTTAGGGTTAGGCTTAGTGTCAGGATTGCATTTTGGTTATAATAGAGTGCATTTAGGCTTAGGGTTAGTTTTGAAATTGACGACTTAGTATTAGGGTTAGAAACGAGCACATTTAGGGTTACAGTTATGGTGAGAATTCGTTATAGTTAGTAGTAGAGTTTTTTTCGTAGAATCGAGGTTTAGGGTTAGGCTTAGTGTCAGGATTGCATTTTGGTTAGAATAGAGTGCATTTAGGCTTAGGGTTAGTGTTGAATTTGACGACTTAGTATTAGGGATAGAAACGAGCACATTTAGGGTTAGAGTTATGGTGACAATTGCTTGTAGTTAGCAGTAGAGTTTTTTCGTAGAATCGAGGTTTAGTGTTTGGCTTAGTATCAGAATTGAATTTGTTTAGAATAGAGTGCATTTAGGCTTAGGGTTAGTGTCGAAATTGACTAGTCAGTGTTAGGGTTAGAAACGAGCACATTTAGGGTTAGAGTTATGGTGAGAATTGGTTATATATAGTTGTAGAGTTTTTTGGTAGAATCGAGGTTTAGGGTTAGGCTTAGTGTCAGGATTGCATTTTGGTTATAATAGAGTGCATTTAGGCTTAGGGTTAGTGTTGAAATTGACGACATAGTGTTTGGGTTAGAAATGAGCACATTTAGGGTTAGAGTTATGGTGACAATTCCTTATAGTTAGTAGAAGAGTTTTTTTCGTAGAATCGAGGTTTAGGGTTAGGCTTAGTGTCAGGATTGCATTTTGGTTAGAATAGAGTGCATTTAGGCTTAGGGTTAGTGTTGAAATTGACGACTTAGTGTTAGGGTTAGAAACGAACACATTTAGGGTTAGAGTTACGGTTAGAATTCGTTTGGGTTAGGGCTAGGGTTTTTGTTCGTAGAATCGAGGTTTAGGGTGAGGCTTAGTGTCAGGATTGCATTTTGGTTAGAATAGAGTGCATTTAGGTTTAGGGTTAGTGTTGAAATTGACGACTTAGTATTAGGGTTAGAAACGAGCACATTTAGGGTTAAAGTTATGGTGAGAATTCGTTATACTTAGTATTAGAGTTTTTTTCGTAGAATCGAGGTTTAGGGTGAGGCTTAGTGTCAGGATTGCATTTTGGTTAGAATAGAGTGCATTTAGGCTTAGGGTTAGTGTTGAAATTGACTAGTTAGTGTTAGGGTTAGAAACGAGCACATTTAGGGTTAGAGTTATGGTGACAATTTGTTATAGTTAGCATTAGATTTTTTTTCTTAGAATCGAGGTTTAGGGTTAGGCTTAATGTCAGTATTGCATTTTGGTTAGAGTACAGTGCATTTAGGCTTAGGGTTAGTGTTGAAATTGACAACTTAGTGTAAGGGTTAAAAACGAGCCCATTTAGGGTTAGAGTTATGGTGAGAATCTGGTATAGTTAGTATTAGAGTTTTTTTCGTAGAATCACGGTTTAGGTTAAGGCTTAATGTCAGGATTGCATTTTGGTTAGAATAGAGTGCATTTAGGCTTAGGGTTAGTGTTGAAATTGACGACATAGTGTTTGGGTTAGAAATGAGCACATTTAGGGTTAGAGTTATGGTGACAATTCCTTATAGTTAGTAGAAGAGTTTTTTTCGTAGAATCGAGGTTTAGGGTTAGGCTTAGTGTCAGGATTGCATTTTGGTTAGAATAGAGTGCATTTAGGCTTAGGGTTAGTGTTGAAATTGACGACTTAGTGTTAGGGTTAGAAACGAACACATTTAGGGTTAGAGTTACGGTTAGAATTCGTTTGGGTTAGGGCTAGGGTTTTTGTTCGTAGAATCGAGGTTTAGGGTGAGGCTTAGTGTCAGGATTGCATTTTGGTTAGAATAGAGTGCATTTAGGCTTAGGGTTAGTGTTGAAATTGACGACTTAGTATTAGGGTTAGAAACGAGCACATTTAGGGTTAAAGTTATTGTGAGAATTCGTTATACTTAGTATTAGAGTTTTTTTCGTAGAATCGAGGTTTAGGGTGAGGCTTAGTGTCAGGATTGCATTTTGGTTAGAATAGAGTGCATTTAGGCTTAGGGTTAGTGTTGAAATTGACTAGTTAGTGTTAGGGTTAGAAACGAGCACATTTAGGGTTAGAGTTATGGTGAGAATTCGTTATAGTTAGTAGTAGAGTTTTTTTCGTAGAATCGAGGTTTAGGGTTAGGCTTAGTGTCAGGATTGCATTTTGGTTAGAATAGAGTGCATTTAGGCTTAGGGTTAGTGTTGAAATTGACGACTTAGTGTTAGGGTTAGAAACGAACACATTTAGGGTTAGAGTTACGGTTAGAATTCGTTTGGGTTAGGGCTAGGGGTTTTGTTCGTAGAATCGAGGTTTAAGGTGAGGCTTAGTGTCAGGATTGCATTTTGGTTAGAATAAAGTGCATTTAGGCTTAGGGTTAGTGTTGAAATTGACGACTTAGTATTAGGGTTAGAAACGAGCACATTTAGGGTTACAGTTATGGTGAGAATTCGTTATAGTTAGTAGTAGAGTTTTTTTCGTAGAATCGAGGTTTAGGGTTAGGCTTAGTGTCAGGATTGCATTTTGGTTAGAATAGAGTGCATTTAAGCTTAGGGTTAGTGTTGAAATTGACGACTTAGTGTTAGGGTTAGAAACGAGCACCTTTAGGGTTAGAGTTATGGTGAGAATTCGTTATCGTTAGCATTAGAGTTTCTTTCGTAGAATCGCGGTTTAGGGTTAGGCTTCGTGTCAGGATTGCATTTTGGTTAGAATAGAGTGCATTTAGGCTCAGAGTTAGTGTTGAAATTGACGACTTAGGGTAAGAAACGAGCACATTTAGGGTTAGAGTTATGGTGAGAATTTTTATAGTCAGTATTAGAGTTTTTTTCGTAGAATCGAGGTTTAGGGTTAGGCTTAGTGTCAGGATTGCATTTTGGTTAGAATAGAGTGCATTTAGGCTTAGGGTTGGTTTTGAAATTGACGACTTAGTGTAAGGGTTAGAAACGAGCACATTCAGGGTTAGAGTTATGGTGAGAATTCGTTATAGGTAGAAGAACAGTTTTTTTTCTTAGAATCGAGGTTTAGCGTTAGGCTTAGTGTCAGGATTGCATTTTGGTTAGAATAGAGTGCATTTAGGCTTAGGGTTAGTGTTGAAATTGAAGACTTAGTGTTAGGGTTAGAAACGAGCACATTTAGGGTTAGAGTTATGGTGAGAATTCTTATAGTTAGTATTAGAGTTTTTTTCATAGAATCGAGGTTCAGGGTTATACTTAGGGTCAGGATTGCATTTTGGTTAGAATAGAGTGCATTTAGGCTTAGGGTTAGTGTTGAATTTGACGACTTAGTATTAGGGATAGAAACGAGCACATTTAGGGTTAGAGTTATGGTGACAATTGCTTGTAGTTAGCAGTAGAGTTTTTTCGTAGAATCGAGGTTTAGTGTTTGGCTTAGTATCAGAATTGCATTTTGGTTAGAATAGAGTGCATTTAGGCTTAGGGTTAGTGTCGAAATTGACTAGTCAGTGTTAGGGTTAGAAACGAGCACATTTAGGGTTAGAGTTATGGTGAGAATTGGTTATATATAGTTGTAGAGTTTTTTGGTAGAATCGAGGTTTAGGGTTAGGCTTAGTGTCAGGATTGCATTTTGGTTAGAATAGAGTGCATTTAGGCTTAGGGTTAGTTTTGAAATTGACGACTTAGTATTAGGGTTAGAAACGAGCACATTTAGGGTTACAGTTATGGTGAGAATTCGTTATAGTTAGTAGTAGAGTTTTTTTCGTAGAATCGAGGTTTAGGGTTAGGCTTAGTGTCAGGATTGCATTTTGGTTAGAATAGAGTGCATTTAGGCTTAGGGTTAGTGTTGAATTTGACGACTTAGTATTAGGGATAGAAACGAGCACATTTAGGGTTAGAGTTATGGTGACAATTGCTTGTAGTTAGCAGTAGAGTTTTTTCGTAGAATCGAGGTTTAGTGTTTGGCTTAGTATCAGAATTGCATTTTGGTTAGAATAGAGTGCATTTAGGCTTAGGGTTAGTGTCGAAATTGACTAGTCAGTGTTAGGGTTAGAAACGAGCACATTTAGGGTTAGAGTTATGGTGAGAATTGGTTATATATAGTTGTAGAGTTTTTTGGTAGAATCGAGGTTTAGGGTTAGGCTTAGTGTCAGGATTGCATTTTGGTTATAATAGAGTGCATTTAGGCTTAGGGTTAGTTTTGAAATTGACGACTTAGTATTAGGGTTAGAAACGAGCACATTTAGGGTTACAGTTATGGTGAGAATTCGTTATAGTTAGTAGTAGAGTTTTTTTCGTAGAATCGAGGTTTAGGGTTAGGCTTAGTGTCAGGATTGCATTTTGGTTAGAATAGAGTGCATTTAGGCTTAGGGTTAGTGTTGAATTTGACGACTTAGTATTAGGGATAGAAACGAGCACATTTAGGGTTAGAGTTATGGTGACAATTGCTTGTAGTTAGCAGTAGAGTTTTTTCGTAGAATCGAGGTTTAGTGTTTGGCTTAGTATCAGAATTGCATTTTGGTTAGAATAGAGTGCATTTAGGCTTAGGGTTAGTGTCGAAATTGACTAGTCAGTGTTAGGGTTAGAAACGAGCACATTTAGGGTTAGAGTTATGGTGAGAATTGGTTATATATAGTTGTAGAGTTTTTTGGTAGAATCGAGGTTTAGGGTTAGGCTTAGTGTCAGGATTGCATTTTGGTTATAATAGAGTGCATTTAGGCTTAGGGTTAGTGTTGAAATTGACGACATAGTGTTTGGGTTAGAAATGAGCACATTTAGGGTTAGAGTTATGGTGACAATTCCTTATAGTTAGTAGAAGAGTTTTTTTCGTAGAATCGAGGTTTAGGGTTAGGCTTAGTGTCAGGATTGCATTTTGGTTAGAATAGAGTGCATTTAGGCTTAGGGTTAGTGTTGAAATTGACGACTTAGTGTTAGGGTTAGAAACGAACACATTTAGGGTTAGAGTTACGGTTAGAATTCGTTTGGGTTAGGGCTAGGGTTTTTGTTCGTAGAATCGAGGTTTAGGGTGAGGCTTAGTGTCAGGATTGCATTTTGGTTAGAATAGAGTGCATTTAGGCTTAGGGTTAGTGTTGAAATTGACGACTTAGTATTAGGGTTAGAAACGAGCACATTTAGGGTTAAAGTTATTGTGAGAATTCGTTATACTTAGTATTAGAGTTTTTTTCGTAGAATCGAGGTTTAGGGTGAGGCTTAGTGTCAGGATTGCATTTTGGTTAGAATAGAGTGCATTTAGGCTTAGGGTTAGTGTTGAAATTGACTAGTTAGTGTTAGGGTTAGAAACGAGCACATTTAGGGTTAGAGTTATGGTGACAATTTGTTATAGTTAGCATTAGATTTTTTTTCTTAGAATCGAGGTTTAGGGTTAGGCTTAATGTCAGTATTGCATTTTGGTTAGAGTACAGTGCATTTAGGCTTAGGGTTAGTGTTGAAATTGACAACTTAGTGTAAGGGTTAAAAACGAGCCCATTTAGGGTTAGAGTTATGGTGAGAATCTGGTATAGTTAGTATTAGAGTTTTTTTCGTAGAATCACGGTTTAGGTTAAGGCTTAATGTCAGGATTGCATTTTGGTTAGAATAGAGTGCATTTAGGCTTAAGGTTAGTGTTGAAATTGAGGACTTAGTGTTAGGGTTAGTAATGAACACATTTAGTGTTAGAGTTACGGTTATAATTCGTTTGGGATAGGGTTAGTGTTTTTGTTCGTAGAATCGAGGTTTCCGGTTAGGCTTAATGTCAGGATTGCATTTTGGTTAAAATAGAGTGCATTTAGGCTTAGGGTTGGTTTTGAAATTGACGACTTAGTGTAAGGGTTAGAAACGAGCACATTCAGGGTTAGAGTTATGGTGAGAATTCGTTATAGGTAGAAGAACAGTTTTTTTTCTTAGAATCGAGGTTTAGCGTTAGGCTTAGTGTCAGGATTGCATTTTGGTTAGAATAGAGTGCATTTAGGCTTAGGGTTAGTGTTGAAATTGAAGACTTAGTGTTAGGGTTAGAAACGAGCACATTTAGGGTTAGAGTTATGGTGACAATTGCTTGTAGTTAGCAGTAGAGTTTTTTCGTAGAATCGAGGTTTAGTGTTTGGCTTAGTATCAGAATTGCATTTTGCTTAGAATAGAGTGCATTTAGGCTTAGGGTTAGTGTCGAAATTGACTAGTCAGTGTTAGGGTTAGAAACGAGCACATTTAGGGTTAGAGTTATGGTGAGAATTGGTTATATATAGTTGTAGAGTTTTTTGGTAGAATCGAGGTTTAGGGTTAGGCTTAGTGTCAGGATTGCATTTTGGTTATAATAGAGTGCATTTAGGCTTAGGGTTAGTGTTGAAATTGACGACATAGTGTTTGGGTTAGAAATGAGCACATTTAGGGTTAGAGTTATGGTGACAATTCCTTATAGTTAGTAGAAGAGTTTTTTTCGTAGAATCGAGGTTTAGGGTTAGGCTTAGTGTCAGGATTGCATTTTGGTTAGAATAGAGTGCATTTAGGCTTAGGGTTAGTGTTGAAATTGACGACTTAGTGTTAGGGTTAGAAACGAACACATTTAGGGTTAGAGTTACGGTTAGAATTCGTTTGGGTTAGGGCTAGGGTTTTTGTTCGTAGAATCGAGGTTTAGGGTGAGGCTTAGTGTCAGGATTGCATTTTGGTTAGAATAGAGTGCATTTAGGCTTAGGGTTAGTGTTGAAATTGACGACTTAGTATTAGGGTTAGAAACGAGCACATTTAGGGTTAAAGTTATGGTGAGAATTCGTTATACTTAGTATTAGAGTTTTTTTCGTAGAATCGAGGTTTAGGGTGAGGCTTAGTGTCAGGATTGCATTTTGGTTAGAATAGAGTGCATTTAGGCTTAGGGTTAGTGTTGAAATTGACTAGTTAGTGTTAGGGTTAGAAACGAGCACATTTAGGGTTAGAGTTATGGTGACAATTTGTTATAGTTAGCATTAGATTTTTTATCTTAGAATCGAGGTTTAGGGTTAGGCTTAATGTCAGTATTGCATTTTGGTTAGAGTACAGTGCATTTAGGCTTAGGGTTAGTGTTGAAATTGACAACTTAGTGTAAGGGTTAAAAACGAGCCCATTTAGGGTTAGAGTTATGGTGAGAATCTGGTATAGTTAGTATTAGAGTTTTTTTCGTAGAATCACGGTTTAGGTTAAGGCTTAATGTCAGGATTGCATTTTGGTTAGAATAGAGTGCATTTAGGCTTAGGGTTAGTGTTGAAATTGACGACATAGTGTTTGGGTTAGAAATGAGCACATTTAGGGGTAGAGTTATGGTGACAATTCCTTATAGTTAGTAGAAGAGTTTTTTTCGTAGAATCGAGGTTTAGGGTTAGGCTTAGTGTCAGGATTGCATTTTGGTTAGAATAGAGTGCATTTAGGCTTAGGGTTAGTGTTGAAATTGACGACTTAGTGTTAGGGTTAGAAACGAACACATTTAGGGTTAGAGTTACGGTTAGAATTCGTTTGGGTTAGGGCTAGGGTTTTTGTTCGTAGAATCGAGGTTTAGGGTGAGGCTTAGTGTCAGGATTGCATTTTGGTTAGAATAGAGTGCATTTAGGCTTAGGGTTAGTGTTGAAATTGACGACTTAGTATTAGGGTTAGAAACGAGCACATTTAGGGTTAAAGTTATGGTGAGAATTCGTTATACTTAGTATTAGAGTTTTTTTCGTAGAATCGAGGTTTAGGGTGAGGCTTAGTGTCAGGATTGCATTTTGGTTAGAATAGAGTGCATTTAGGCTTAGGGTTAGTGTTGAAATTGACTAGTTAGTGTTAGGGTTAGAAACGAGCACATTTAGGGTTAGAGTTATGGTGAGAATTCGTTATAGTTAGTAGTAGAGTTTTTTTCGTAGAATCGAGGTTTAGGGTTAGGCTTAGTGTCAGGATTGCATTTTGGTTAGAATAGAGTGCATTTAGGCTTAGGGTTAGTGTTGAAATTGACGACTTAGTGTTAGGGTTAGAAACGAACACATTTAGGGTTAGAGTTACGGTTAGAATTCGTTTGGGTTAGGGCTAGGGGTTTTGTTCGTAGAATCGAGGTTTAGGGTGAGGCTTAGTGTCAGGATTGCATTTTGGTTAGAATAAAGTGCATTTAGGCTTAGGGTTAGTGTTGAAATTGACTAGTCAGTGTTAGGGTTAGAAACGAGCACATTTAGGGTTAGAGTTATGGTGAGAATTGGTTATATATAGTTGTAGAGTTTTTTGGTAGAATCGAGGTTTAGGGTTAGGCTTAGTGTCAGGATTGCATTTTGGTTAGAATAGAGTGCATTTAGGCTTAGGGTTAGTTTTGAAATTGACGACTTAGTATTAGGGTTAGAAACGAGCACATTTAGGGTTACAGTTATGGTGAGAATTCGTTATAGTTAGTAGTAGAGTTTTTTTCGTAGAATCGAGGTTTAGGGTTAGGCTTAGTGTCAGGATTGCATTTTGGTTAGAATAGAGTGCATTTAGGCTTAGGGTTAGTGTTGAATTTGACGACTTAGTATTAGGGATAGAAACGAGCACATTTAGGGTTAGAGTTATGGTGACAATTGCTTGTAGTTAGCAGTAGAGTTTTTTCGTAGAATCGAGGTTTAGTGTTTGGCTTAG
The DNA here is from genome assembly GCF_028372415.1 of Notamacropus eugenii. NCBI lineage: Eukaryota > Metazoa > Chordata > Mammalia > Diprotodontia > Macropodidae > Notamacropus > Notamacropus eugenii. The sequence goes on along the minus strand of NW_027325186.1, from coordinate 71,584 downwards.
TATCAGAATTGCATTTTGGTTAGAATAGAGTGCATTTAGGCTTAGGGTTAGTGTCGAAATTGACTAGTCAGTGTTAGGGTTAGAAACGAGCACATTTAGGGTTAGAGTTATGGTGAGAATTGGTTATATATAGTTGTAGAGTTTTTTGGTAGAATCGAGGTTTAGGGTTAGGCTTAGTGTCAGGATTGCATTTTGGTTATAATAGAGTGCATTTAGGCTTAGGGTTAGTGTTGAAATTGACGACATAGTGTTTGGGTTAGAAATGAGCACATTTAGGGTTAGAGTTATGGTGACAATTCCTTATAGTTAGTAGAAGAGTTTTTTTCGTAGAATCGAGGTTTAGGGTTAGGCTTAGTGTCAGGATTGCATTTTGGTTAGAATAGAGTGCATTTAGGCTTAGGGTTAGTGTTGAAATTGACGACTTAGTGTTAGGGTTAGAAACGAACACATTTAGGGTTAGAGTTACGGTTAGAATTCGTTTGGGTTAGGGCTAGGGTTTTTGTTCGTAGAATCGAGGTTTAGGGTGAGGCTTAGTGTCAGGATTGCATTTTGGTTAGAATAGAGTGCATTTAGGCTTAGGGTTAGTGTTGAAATTGACGACTTAGTATTAGGGTTAGAAACGAGCACATTTAGGGTTACAGTTATGGTGAGAATTCGTTATAGTTAGTAGTAGATTTTTTTTCGTAGAATCGAGGTTTAGGGTTAGGCTTAGTGTCAGGATTGCATTTTGGTTAGAATAGAGTGCATTTAAGCTTAGGGTTAGTGTTGAAATTGACGACTTAGTGTTAGGGTTAGAAACGAGCACCTTTAGGGTTAGAGTTATGGTGAGAATTCGTTATCGTTAGCATTAGAGTTTCTTTCGTAGAATCGCGGTTTAGGGTTAGGCTTCGTGTCAGGATTGCATTTTGGTTAGAATAGAGTGCATTTAGGCTCAGAGTTAGTGTTGAAATTGACGACTTAGGGTAAGAAACGAGCACATTTAGGGTTAGAGTTATGGTGAGAATTTTTATAGTCAGTATTAGAGTTTTTTTCGTAGAATCGAGGTTTAGGGTTAGGCTTAGTGTCAGGATTGCATTTTGGTTAGAATAGAGTGCATTTAGGCTTAGGGTTGGTTTTGAAATTGACGACTTAGTGTAAGGGTTAGAAACGAGCACATTCAGGGTTAGAGTTATGGTGAGAATTCGTTATAGGTAGAAGAACAGTTTTTTTTCTTAGAATCGAGGTTTAGCGTTAGGCTTAGTGTCAGGATTGCATTTTGGTTAGAATAGAGTGCATTTAGGCTTAGGGTTAGTGTTGAAATTGAAGACTTAGTGTTAGGGTTAGAAACGAGCACATTTAGGGTTAGAGTTATGGTGAGAATTCTTATAGTTAGTATTAGAGTTTTTTTCATAGAATCGAGGTTCAGGGTTATACTTAGGGTCAGGATTGCATTTTGGTTAGAATAGAGTGCATTTAGGCTTAGGGTTAGTGTTGAATTTGACGACTTAGTATTAGGGATAGAAACGAGCACATTTAGGGTTAGAGTTATGGTGACAATTGCTTGTAGTTAGCAGTAGAGTTTTTTCGTAGAATCGATGTTTAGTGTTTGGCTTAGTATCAGAATTGCATTTTGGTTAGAATAGAGTGCATTTAGGCTTAGGGTTAGTGTCGAAATTGACGACTTAGTGTTAGGGTTAGAAACGAACACATTTAGGGTTAGAGTTACGGTTAGAATTCGTTTGGGTTAGGGCTAGGGTTTTTGTTCGTAGAATCGAGGTTTAGGGTGAGGCTTAGTGTCAGGATTGCATTTTGGTTAGAATAGAGGGCATTTAGGCTTAGGGTTAGTGTTGAAATTGACGACATAGTGTTTGGGTTAGAAACGAGCACATTTAGGGTTAGAGTTATGGTGAGTATTTGTTATAGTTAGTATTAGCTTTGTTTTCGTAGAATCGAGGTTTAGGGTTAGGCTTAGTGTCAGGATTGCATTTAGGTTAGAATAGAGTGCATTTAGGCTTAGGGTTAGTGTTGAAATTGACGACTCAGTGTTAGGGTTAGAAATGAGCACCTTTAGGGTTAGAGTTGTGGTGAGAATTTCTTATAGTTAGTATTGGAGTTTTTTTCGTAGAATCGCGGTTTAAGGTTAGGCTTAGTGTCAGCATTGCATTTTGGTTAGAATAGTGTGCATTTAGGCTCAGAGTTAGTGTTGAAATTGACGACTTAGGGTAAGAAACGAGCACATTTAGGGTTAAAGTTATGGTGAGAATTCGTTATAGTTAGTATTAGAGTTTTTTTCGTAGAATCGAGGTTTAGGGTTAGACTTAGTGTCAGGATTGCATTTTGGTTAGAATAGAGTGCATTTAAGCTTAGGGTCAGTGTTGAAATTGACGACTTAGTGTTAGGGTTAGAAACGAGCACCTTTAGGGTTAGAGTTATGGTGAGAATTCGTTATCGTTAGCATTAGAGTTTCTTTCGTAGAATCGCGGTTTAGGGTTAGGCTTAGTGTCAGGATTGCATTTTGGTTAGAATAGAGTGCATTTAGGCTCAGAGTTAGTGTTGAAATTGACGACTTAGGGTAAGAAACGAGCACATTTTGGGTTAGAGTTATGGTGAGAATTTTTATAGTCAGTATTAGAGTTTTTTTCGTAGAATCGAGGTTTAGGGTTAGGCTTAGTGTCAGGATTGCATTTTGGTTAGAATAGAGTGCATTTAAGCTTAGGGTTAGTGTTGAAATTGACGACTTAGTGTTAGGGTTAGAAACGAACACATTTAGGGTTAGAGTTACGGTTAGAATTCGTTTGGGTTAGGGCTAGGGTTTTTGTTCGTAGAATCGAGGTTTAGGGTGAGGCTTAGTGTCAGGATTGCATTTTGGTTAGAATAGAGTGCATTTAGGCTTAGGGTTAGTGTTGAAATTGACTAGTTAGTGTTAGGGTTAGAAACGAGCACATTTAGGGTTAGAGTTATGGTGACAATTTGTTATAGTTAGCATTAGATTTTTTTTCTTAGAATCGAGGTTTAGGGTTAGGCTTAATGTCAGTATTGCATTTTGGTTAGAGTACAGTGCATTTAGGCTTAGGGTTAGTGTTGAAATTGACAACTTAGTGTAAGGGTTAAAAACGAGCCCATTTAGGGTTAGAGTTATGGTGAGAATCTGGTATAGTTAGTATTAGAGTTTTTTTCGTAGAATCACGGTTTAGGTTAAGGCTTAATGTCAGGATTGCATTTTGGTTAGAATAGAGTGCATTTAGGCTTAAGGTTAGTGTTGAAATTGAGGACTTAGTGTTAGGGTTAGTAATGAACACATTTAGTGTTAGAGTTACGGTTATAATTCGTTTGGGATAGGGTTAGTGTTTTTGTTCGTAGAATCGAGGTTTCCGGTTAGGCTTAATGTCAGGATTGCATTTTGGTTAAAATAGAGTGCATTTAGGCTTAGGGTTGGTTTTGAAATTGACGACTTAGTGTAAGGGTTAGAAACGAGCACATTCAGGGTTAGAGTTATGGTGAGAATTCGTTATAGGTAGAAGAACAGTTTTTTTTCTTAGAATCGAGGTTTAACGTTAGGCTTAGTGTCAGGATTGCATTTTGGTTAGAATAGAGTGCATTTAGGCTTAGGGTTAGTGTTGAAATTGAAGACTTAGTGTTAGGGTTAGAAACGAGCACATTTAGGGTTAGAGTTATGGTGAGAATTCTTATAGTTAGTATTAGAGTTTTTTTCATAGAATCGAGGTTTAGGGTTATACTTAGGGTCAGGATTGCATTTTGGTTAGAATAGAGTGCATTTAGGCTTAGGGTTAGTGTTGAAATTGACGACTTAGTATTAGGGTTAGAAACGAGCACATTTAGGGTTAGAGTTATGGTGACAATTGCTTGTAGTTAGCAGTAGAGTTTTTTCGTAGAATCGAGGTTTAGTGTTTGGCTTACTATCAGAATTGCATTTTGGTTAGAATAGAGTGCTTTTAGGCTTAGGGTTAGTGTCGAAATTGACTAGTTAGTGTTAGGGTCAGAAACGAGCACATTTAGGGTTAGAGTTATGGTGAGAATTGGTTATACATAGTTGTAGAGTTTTTTGGTAGAATCGAGGTTTAGGGTTAGGCTTAGTGTCAGGATTGCATTTTGGTTATAATAGAGTGCATTTAGGCTTAGGGTTAGTGTTGAAATTGACGACATAGTGTTTGGGTTAGAAACGAGCACATTTAGGGTTAGAGTTATGGTGAGAATTCCTTATAGTTAGTAGAAGAGTTTTTTTCGTAGAATCGAGGTTTAGGGTTAGGCTTAGTGTCAGGATTGCATTTTGGTTAGAATAGAGTGCATTTAGGCTTAGGGTTGTGTTGAAATTGACGACTTAGTGTTAGGGTTAGAAACGAACACATTTAGGGTTAGAGTTACGGTTAGAATTCGTTTGGGTTAGGGCTAGGGTTTTTGTTCGTAGAATCGAGGTTTAGGGTGAGGCTTAGTGTCAGGATTGCATTTTGGTTAGAATAGAGTGCATTTAGGCTTAGGGTTAGGGTTAGGGTTAGGGTTAGGGTTAGGGTTAGGGTTAGGGTTAGGGGTTAGGGTTAGGGTTAGGGTTAGGGTTAGGGTTAGGGTTAGGGTTAGGGTTAGGGTTAGGGTTAGGGCTTAGAGCGCATTTAGGGTTAGGGTTAGGGTTAGGGTTGGAATCGAGAGCATTTAATGATAGTGCTAGGGTTAGGGTTAGGATTAGGGTTAGAATCAAGCGCTTTTTTAGTGTTAGGGTTGTGGTTAGGGTTAGGGTTTGTGTTGGTAGAATCGAAGTTTTCGGTTAGACTTAGGGTCGGGAGAGCATTTTGTGTCATAATTCAGAGCATTTAGGCTTAGGCTTAGTGTTGAAATTGACGAGTTAGTGTTCGGGTTAGAATCGAGCACAATTAGGGTTACAGCTATGGTGAGAATTCGTTATAGTTAGTTTTAACACTAATTTCAACACTAACCCTAAGCCTAAATACACTCTATTCAAACCAAAATGCAATCCTGACCCTAAGCCTAAACCTAAACCTCGATTCTACCATTACTAACCCTAACCCAAATCCTAATCCTACCGCTACCCCTACCTCTAAAAGCACTCTAACCGTAACACTAACCCTAACCCTGACACTAAAAATGCGCGTGATTCTAACCCCTACCCTACCCCTACCTCTAACCCTAACCCTAACGAATTCTAACCATAACTCTAACCCCAAATGTGCTCGATTCTAACCCTAACACTAAATCGTCAATCTCATCACTAACTCTAACCCGGAATTCACTCGATTCTAACCAAAAGGCCATACTGACCCTAAGCCTAACCCTAATCCTGGATTCTACCACCACAAACCGTAACCTTAATCCTAACCCTACTCCTACCCCTACCCCTGAATGCACTCTAATCGTAAGCCCGACCCAACCGTAATACTAAAAATGCGCCTGATTCTAAACCGACCCCGAAACACAACCCTAACCCTAACCCTCCATTCTATGAAAGTTAACCCTAAACCTAACTCTAACCCTAACACTATCCTTAACAGCACTCGATTCTAATCTCACCCTAAACATAACCGTAACCATAATCCTAACCTAACCCTAAATTCACTGGATTCTCACCAAAACCCTAACTGTAATGTTCTTGATTCTAACCCTAACACTAATTCGTCAATATCAACAGTAACTTTCAGCGTAAATGCACTAGATTCCAACCCACAAGGCAATCCTGACCGTGAGCCTAACCCTAAATCTCGATTCTACCAACACTAACCCTAACTTTAATTCTAACCATGCCCCAACCCTACCGCTAAATGCACGCTAACCATACCCCTAACCCTAACACTAACCGTAACCCTAAGGAATTCTAACCATAACTCTAACCCTAAATATGCTTGATTCTAGCGCTGAAACTAAATCATCAATTTCAACACTAACCCTAAGCCTAAATGCACTGAATTATGACCCAAAATGCTCTCCTGACCCTAAGCCTAACCCAAAACCTCGATTCTACCAACACAAACCCTAACCCGAATCCTAACCCAACTCCTCCCTTACCCCTAAATGCACTCAAACCCTAACCCTAACCCCAACCCTAACACTAAAAATGCGCTTGATTCTAAGCCTAATCCTAACCCTAACCCTAACCCTAACCCTAACACTAACCCTCGATTCTACGAAAGCTAACCCTATACCTAACTCTAACCCTAACACTATCCTTAAATGCACTCGATTCTAACCTTCACCCTAAACATAACCCTAACCCTAACCCTAATCCTAACCCTAAATGCACTGTATTCTAACCCTAACTCTAATCCTAATGTGCTTGATTCTAACACTAACTCTAAATCGTCAATCTGAACACAAACCCTAACCCTAAATACACTCGATTCTAACCCAAAAGGCAACCCTGACCCTAACGCTAACCCTAACCCACGATTCTACGAAAGCTAACCCTATACATAAATCTACCCCTAACACTATCCTTAAATGTACTCGATTAACCTTCACCCTGAACATAACCCTAACCCTAATCCTAACGCTAAATGCACTGGATTCTAACGATAACTCTAACCCTAAGGTGCTCGATTATAACCCTAACACTAAATCTTCAATCTCAACACTAAGCCTAACTCTAAATGTACTCGACTCTAATCCAAAAGGCAATCCTGACCCTAAGCCTAACCCTAAACCTCGATTCTACCAACACAAACCCTAACCCTATACCTAACCCTACTCCTATCCCTACTTCTATATGCACTCTAACCCTAACCCTAACCCATCCCCTAACACTAAAAATGTGCTTGATTCTAACCCTAATCCTAACCCTAACCCTAACCCTAAATTCTACGAAACCTAACCCTAAACTTAACTCTAACATTAAAACTATCCTTAAATGCTCTCGATTCTAATCCTGACCCTAATAACCCTAACCCCAACCCTAAGCCTAAATGCAGTGGATTCTAACCATAACTCTAACCCTAATGTGCTCGATTCTAAGCCTAACACTAAATCGTCAATCTCAACACTAACTGTAACCCTAAATGCACTCGATTCTAACCCAAAAGGCAATCCTGACCCTAAGCCTAAGCCTGCACCTCAATTCTGCCAACAAAAAGCCTAACCCTAATCCTAACCCTACTCCTACTCCTACACCTGAATGCCCTCTACCCCTAACCTTAACACTAAAAATGCCCTTGCTTCTAAACCCTAACCCTAACCCCAACCCTAACACTAAAAATGCGCTTGATTCTAACCCTAATCCTAACCCTAACCCCAACCCTAACACTAACCCTCGATTCTACGACGGCTAACCCTATACCTAATTCTAACCCTAACACTATCCTTAAATGCACTCGATTCTAACCCTCACCCTAAACATAACCCTAACCCTCACCCTAATCCTAACCCTAAATGCAGTGGATTTTAACCATAACTCTAACCCTAATGTGCTCGATTATAACCCTAACACTAAATCATCAATCTCAACATTAAGCCTAACCCTAAATGCACTCGACGCTAACCCAAAAGGCAATCCTGACCTTAAGCCTATCCCTAAACCTCGATTCTATCAACACAAACCCTACCCTAATCCGAACCCTACTCCTATCCCTACCTCTATATGCACTCTAACCCTAACCCTAACCCAACCGCTAACACTAAAAATGCACTTGATTCTAACCCTAATCCTAACCCTAACCCTCACCCTAATACTGACCTTCGATTCTACAAAAGCTAACCCTATACCTAACTCTAACCCTAACACTATCCTTAAATGCACTCGATTCTAACCCTCACCGAAAACATAAGCCTGACCCTAACCCTAATTCTAACCCTAAATGCACTGGATTCTAACCATCACTCTACCCCGAAATGAGCTCGATTCTAACCCTAACACTAAATCGACAATTTCAACACTATCCCTAAGCCTAAGTGCACTGGATTCTAACCCAAAAGCCATTCCTGACCCTAAGCCTAACCCTAAACCTCGATTCTACCAACACAAACCTTAACCCTAATCCTAACCCTACCGCTACCAATAGCCCTAAAAGCACTTTAACCCTAACCCTCACCCTAACGCTAACACTAAAACTGTGCTTGATTCTAACCCTAACCCTCACCGTAAGCCTAACCCTAAGGCTAACCCTCGATTCTACGAAAGCTAACCCTAAACCTAACTCTAACCCTAGCACTATCTTTAAATGCTCTCGATTCCAACCCTCACCCTAAACGTAAACCTAACCCTAAACCTAACCCTAATCCTAACAATAAATGCACTGAATTCTAATCATAACTCTATCCCTAAATGTGCTTCGTTCTAACGCTAAAATCTTCAATTTCAACACTAACCCTAAGCCTAAATGCTCTGAATTATGACCCAAAATGCTCTCCTGACCCTAAGCCTCACCCAAAACCTCGAGTCTACCAACATAAACCCTAACCCTAATCCTAATCCTAATTCTTTCGCTACCCCTACCTCTAAATGCTCTCTAACCCTAACACCAACCCTAACCCTAACACTAAAAAGGGGCGTGAATCTAACCCCTACCCTACCCCTAACCCTAACCCTAACCCTAGCGAATTGTAACCATAACTCTAACACTAAATGTTCTCGATTCTAACCCTAACACTAAGCCGTCAATCTCATCACTAACTCTAACCCGGAATGCACTCCATTCTAACCCAAAATGCAATCCGGACCCTACGCCTAACCCTAAACCTCGATTCTACCACCACAAACCGTAACCCTAATCCTAACCCTACTCCTACCCCTACCCCTGAATGCACTCTAATCGTAAGCCTACCCCAACCCTAATACTAAAAATGCGCTTGATTCTAAACCGAACCCGAAACCTAACCCTAATTCTAACCCTCGATTTTACGAAACCTCACCCTAAACCTAACTCTAACAGTAACACGAACCTTAAATACTCTCGATTCAAACCCTGACCCTAATAACACTTACCCTACCCCTAACCCTAAGCCTAAGCCTAAATGCACTGAATTCTAACCATAACTATATCCCTAAATGTGCTTGATTCTAACGTTGAAACTAAATCATCAATTTCAACAGTAACCCTAAGCCTAAATGCTCTGAATTATGACCCAAAATGCTCTCCTGTCCCTAAGCCTAAGCCAAAACCTCGATTCTACCAACACAAACCCTAACCAGAATCATAACCCAACTCCTCCCCTACCCCGAAATGCACTCAAACCCTAACCCTAACCCCAACCCTAACACTAAAAATGCGCTTGATTCTAACCCTAATCCTAACCCTAACCCCAACCCGAACACTAACCCTCGATTCTACGAAGGCTAACCCTATACCTAATCCTAACCCTAACACTATCCTTAAATGCACTCGATTCTAACCCTCACCCTAAACATAACCCTAACCCTCACCCTAATCCTAACCCTAAATGCAGTGGATTTTAACCATAACTCTAACCCTAATGTGCTCGATTATAACCCTAACACTAAATCATCAATCTCAACATTAAGTCTAACCCTAAATGCACTCGACGCTAACTCAAAAGGCAATCCTGACCTTAAGCCTATCCCTAAACCTCGATTCTATCAACACAAACCCTACCCTACTCCGAACCCTACTCTTATCCCTACCTCTATATGCACTCTAACCCTAACCCTAACCCAACCACTAACACTAAAAATGCACTTGATTCTAACCCTAATCCTAACCCTAACCCTCACCCTAACACTGACCTTCGATTCTACGAAAGCTAACCCTATACCTAATTCTAACCCTAACACTATCCTTAAATGCACTCGATTCTAACCCTCACCCTAAACATAACCCTGACCCTAACCCTAATTCTAACCCGAAATGCACTGAATTCTAACCATCACTCTAACCCGAAATGAGCTCGATTCTAACTCTAACACTAAATCGACAATTTCAACACTATCCCTAAGCCGAAGTGCACTGGATTCTAACCCAAAAGCCATTCCTGACCCTAAGCCTAACCCTAAACCTCGATTCTACCAACACAAACATTAACCCCAATCCTAACCCTACTCCTACCCCTAGCCCTGAATGCACTCTAGTCGTAAGCCTACCCCAACCCTAATACTAAAAATGCTCTTGATTCTAAACCGAACCCGAACCCTAACCCTAACCCTAACCCTCGAATCTACGAAACCTCACCCTAAACCTAACTCTAACACTAACACGATCCTTAAATACTCTCGATTCAAACCCTGACCCTAATAACTCTTACCCTACCCCTAACCCTAACCCTAACACTAAATGCACTGAATTCTAACCATAACTATATCCATAAATGTGCTTGATTCTAACGCTGAAACTAAATCATCAATTTCAACAGTAACCTTAAGCCTAAACGATCTGAATTATGAACCAAAAGGCTCTCCTGACCCTAAGCCTAAGCCAAAACCTCGATTCTACCAACACAAACCCTAACCCTAATCCTAACCCGGCTCCTCCCCTACCCCTAAATGCACTCAAACCCTAACCCTAACCCCAACCCTAACACTAACCCTCGATTCTACGAAGGCTAACCCTATACCTAACTCTAACCCTAACACTATCCTTAAATGCACTCGATTCTAACCCTCACCCTAATCCTTACCCTAAATGCAGTGGATTCTAACCATAATTCTAACCCTAATGTGCTCGATTATAACCCTAACACTAAATCATCAATCTCAACATTAAGCCTAACCCTAAATGCACTCAACTCTAACCCAAAAGGCAATCCTGACCCTAAGCCTAACCCTAAACCTCGATTCTACCAACACAAACCTTAACCCTAATCCTAACCCTACCGCTACCAATAGCCCTAAAAGCACTTTAACCCTAACCCTCACCCTAACGCTAACACTAAAACTGTGCTTGATTCTAACCCTAACCCTCACCGTAAGCCTAACCCTAAGGCTAACCCTCGATTCTACGAAAGCTAACCCTAAACCTAACCCTAATCCTAACAATAAATGCACTGAATTCTAATCATAACTCTATCCCTAAATGTGCTTGGTTCTAACGCTAAAACTAAATCATCAATTTCAACAGTAACCCTAAGCCTAAATGCTCTGAATTATGACCCAAAATGCTCTCCTGACCCTAAGCCTCACCCAAAACCTCGAGTCTACCAACATAAACCCTAACCCTAATCCTAATCCTAATTCTTTCGCTACCCCTACCTCTAAATGCTCTCTAACCCTAACCCTAACACCAACCCTAACCCTAACACTAAAAAGGGGCGTGAATCTAACCCCTACCCTACCCCTAACCCTAACCCTAACCCTAGCGAATTGTAACCATAACTCTAACACTAAATGTTCTCGATTCTAACCCTAACACTAAGCCGTCAATCTCATCACTAACTCTAACCCGGAATGCACTCCATTCTAACCCAAAATGCAATCCGGACCCTACGCCTAACCCTAAACCTCGATTCTACCACCACAAACCGTAACCCTAATCCTAACCCTACTCCTACCCCTACCCCTGAATGCACTCTAATCGTAAGCCTACCCCAACCCTAATACTAAAAATGCGCTTGATTCTAAACCGAACCCGAAACCTAACCCTAATTCTAACCCTCGATTTTACGAAACCTCACCCTAAACCTAACTCTAACAGTAACACGAACCTTAAATACTCTCGATTCAAACCCTGACCCTAATAACACTTACCCTACCCCTAACCCTAAGCCTAAGCCTAAATGCACTGAATTCTAACCATAACTATATCCCTAAATGTGCTTGATTCTAACGTTGAAACTAAATCATCAATTTCAACAGTAACCCTAAGCCTAAATGCTCTGAATTATGACCCAAAATGCTCTCCTGTCCCTAAGCCTAAGCCAAAACCTCGATTCTACCAACACAAACCCTAACCAGAATCATAACCCAACTCCTCCCCTACCCCGAAATGCACTCAAACCCTAACCCTAACCCCAACCCTAACACTAAAAATGCGCTTGATTCTAACCCTAATCCTAACCCTAACCCCAACCCGAACACTAACCCTCGATTCTACGAAGGCTAACCCTATACCTAATCCTAACCCTAACACTATCCTTAAATGCACTCGATTCTAACCCTCACCCTAAACATAACCCTAACCCTCACCCTAATCCTAACCCTAAATGCAGTGGATTTTAACCATAACTCTAACCCTAATGTGCTCGATTATAACCCTAACACTAAATCATCAATCTCAACATTAAGTCTAACCCTAAATGCACTCGACGCTAACTCAAAAGGCAATCCTGACCTTAAGCCTATCCCTAAACCTCGATTCTATCAACACAAACCCTACCCTACTCCGAACCCTACTCTTATCCCTACCTCTATATGCACTCTAACCCTAACCCTAACCCAACCACTAACACTAAAAATGCACTTGATTCTAACCCTAATCCTAACCCTAACCCTCACCCTAACACTGACCTTCGATTCTACGAAAGCTAACCCTATACCTAATTCTAACCCTAACACTATCCTTAAATGCACTCGATTCTAACCCTCACCCTAAACATAACCCTGACCCTAACCCTAATTCTAACCCGAAATGCACTGAATTCTAACCATCACTCTAACCCGAAATGAGCTCGATTCTAACTCTAACACTAAATCGACAATTTCAACACTATCCCTAAGCCGAAGTGCACTGGATTCTAACCCAAAAGCCATTCCTGACCCTAAGCCTAACCCTAAACCTCGATTCTACCAACACAAACATTAACCCCAATCCTAACCCTACTCCTACCCCTAGCCCTGAATGCACTCTAGTCGTAAGCCTACCCCAACCCTAATACTAAAAATGCTCTTGATTCTAAACCGAACCCGAACCCTAACCCTAACCCTAACCCTCGAATCTACGAAACCTCACCCTAAACCTAACTCTAACACTAACACGATCCTTAAATACTCTCGATTCAAACCCTGACCCTAATAACTCTTACCCTACCCCTAACCCTAACCCTAACACTAAATGCACTGAATTCTAACCATAACTATATCCATAAATGTGCTTGATTCTAACGCTGAAACTAAATCATCAATTTCAACAGTAACCTTAAGCCTAAACGATCTGAATTATGAACCAAAAGGCTCTCCTGACCCTAAGCCTAAGCCAAAACCTCGATTCTACCAACACAAACCCTAACCCTAATCCTAACCCGGCTCCTCCCCTACCCCTAAATGCACTCAAACCCTAACCCTAACCCCAACCCTAACACTAACCCTCGATTCTACGAAGGCTAACCCTATACCTAACTCTAACCCTAACACTATCCTTAAATGCACTCGATTCTAACCCTCACCCTAATCCTTACCCTAAATGCAGTGGATTCTAACCATAATTCTAACCCTAATGTGCTCGATTATAACCCTAACACTAAATCATCAATCTCAACATTAAGCCTAACCCTAAATGCACTCAACTCTAACCCAAAAGGCAATCCTGACCCTAAGCCTAACCCTAAACCTCGATTCTACCAACACAAACCTTAACCCTAATCCTAACCCTACCGCTACCAATAGCCCTAAAAGCACTTTAACCCTAACCCTCACCCTAACGCTAACACTAAAACTGTGCTTGATTCTAACCCTAACCCTCACCGTAAGCCTAACCCTAAGGCTAACCCTCGATTCTACGAAAGCTAACCCTAAACCTAACCCTAATCCTAACAATAAATGCACTGAATTCTAATCATAACTCTATCCCTAAATGTGCTTGGTTCTAACGCTAAAACTAAATCATCAATTTCAACAGTAACCCTAAGCCTAAATGCTCTGAATTATGACCCAAAATGCTCTCCTGACCCTAAGCCTCACCCAAAACCTCGAGTCTACCAACATAAACCCTAACCCTAATCCTAATCCTAATTCTTTCGCTACCCCTACCTCTAAATGCTCTCTAACCCTAACACCAACCCTAACCCTAACACTAAAAAGGGGCGTGAATCTAACCCCTACCCTACCCCTAACCCTAACCCTAACCCTAGCGAATTGTAACCATAACTCTAACACTAAATGTTCTCGATTCTAACCCTAACACTAAGCCGTCAATCTCATCACTAACTCTAACCCGGAATGCACTCCATTCTAACCCAAAATGCAATCCGGACCCTACGCCTAACCCTAAACCTCGATTCTACCACCACAAACCGTAACCCTAATCCTAACCCTACTCCTACCCCTACCCCTGAATGCACTCTAATCGTAAGCCTACCCCAACCCTAATACTAAAAATGCGCTTGATTCTAAACCGAACCCGAAACCTAACCCTAATTCTAACCCTCGATTTTACGAAACCTCACCCTAAACCTAACTCTAACAGTAACACGAACCTTAAATACTCTCGATTCAAACCCTGACCCTAATAACACTTACCCTACCCCTAACCCTAAGCCTAAGCCTAAATGCACTGAATTCTAACCATAACTATATCCCTAAATGTGCTTGATTCTAACGTTGAAACTAAATCATCAATTTCAACAGTAACCCTAAGCCTAAATGCTCTGAATTATGACCCAAAATGCTCTCCTGTCCCTAAGCCTAAGCCAAAACCTCGATTCTACCAACACAAACCCTAACCAGAATCATAACCCAACTCCTCCCCTACCCCGAAATGCACTCAAACCCTAACCCTAACCCCAACCCTAACACTAAAAATGCGCTTGATTCTAACCCTAATCCTAACCCTAACCCCAACCCGAACACTAACCCTCGATTCTACGAAGGCTAACCCTATACCTAATCCTAACCCTAACACTATCCTTAAATGCACTCGATTCTAACCCTCACCCTAAACATAACCCTAACCCTCACCCTAATCCTAACCCTAAATGCAGTGGATTTTAACCATAACTCTAACCCTAATGTGCTCGATTATAACCCTAACACTAAATCATCAATCTCAACATTAAGTCTAACCCTAAATGCACTCGACGCTAACTCAAAAGGCAATCCTGACCTTAAGCCTATCCCTAAACCTCGATTCTATCAACACAAACCCTACCCTACTCCGAACCCTACTCTTATCCCTACCTCTATATGCACTCTAACCCTAACCCTAACCCAACCACTAACACTAAAAATGCACTTGATTCTAACCCTAATCCTAACCCTAACCCTCACCCTAACACTGACCTTCGATTCTACGAAAGCTAACCCTATACCTAATTCTAACCCTAACACTATCCTTAAATGCACTCGATTCTAACCCTCACCCTAAACATAACCCTGACCCTAACCCTAATTCTAACCCGAAATGCACTGAATTCTAACCATCACTCTAACCCGAAATGAGCTCGATTCTAACTCTAACACTAAATCGACAATTTCAACACTATCCCTAAGCCGAAGTGCACTGGATTCTAACCCAAAAGCCATTCCTGACCCTAAGCCTAACCCTAAACCTCGATTCTACCAACACAAACATTAACCCCAATCCTAACCCTACTCCTACCCCTAGCCCTGAATGCACTCTAATCGTAAGCCTACCCCAACCCTAATACTAAAAATGCTCTTGATTCTAAACCGAACCCGAACCCTAACCCTAACCCTAACCCTCGAATCTACGAAACCTCACCCTAAACCTAACTCTAACACTAACACGATCCTTAAATACTCTCGATTCAAACCCTGACCCTAATAACTCTTACCCTACCCCTAACCCTAACCCTAACCCTAACCCTAAATGCACTGAATTCTAACCATAACTATATCCCTAAATGTGCTTGATTCTAACGCTGAAACTAAATCATCAATTTCAACAGTAACCCTAAGCCTAAATACTCTGAATTATGACCCAAAATGCTCTCCTGACCCTAAGCCTAAGGCAAAACCTCGATTCTACCAACACAAACCCTAACCCGAATCCTAACCCAACTCCTCCCCTACCTCTATATGCACTCTAACCCCAACCCCAACCCAACCCTAACACTAAAAATGCACTTGATTCTAAGCCTAATCCTAACCCTAACCCCAACCCTAACTCTAAAAAGGCGCTTGATTCTAACTCTAATCCTAACCCTAACCCTAACCCTAACCCTAACCTTCGATTCTTCGAAAGCTAACCCTATACCTAACTCTAACCCTAACACTATCCTTAAATGCACTCGATTCTAACCCTCACCCTAAACATAACCCTAACGCTAACTCTAATCCTAACCCTAAATGCACTGGATTCTAACCATAACTCTAATCTTAATGTGCTTGATTCTAACACTAACTCTAAATCGTCAATCTCAACACTAACCCTAACCCTAAATGCAATCGATTCCAACCTAAAAGGCAATCCTGACCCTAACCCTAACCCTAATCCTCGATTCTACGAAAGATACCCTATATATAACTCTACCCCTAACACTATCCTTAAATGCACTCCATTCTAACCCGAACACTAACCCTAATCCTAAACCTAAATGCACTGGATTCTAACCATAACTCTAACCCTAATGTGCTCGATTATAACCCTAACACTAAATCATCAATCTCAACATTAAGCCTAACCCTAAATGCACTCAACTCTAACCCAAAAGGCAATCCGGACCCTACGCCTAACCCTAAATCTCGATTCTACCACCAGAAACCGTAACCCTAATCCTAACCCTAGTCCTAACCCTACCCCTGAATGCACTCTAATCGTAAGCCTACCCCAACCCTAATACTAAAAATGCGCTTGATTCTAAACCGAACCCGAACCCTAACCCTAACCCTAACCCTCGATTCTACGAAACCTCACCCGAAACCTAACTCTAACACTAACACGATCCTTAAATACTCTCGATTCAAACCCTGACCCTAATAACTCTTACCCTACCCCTAACCCTAACCCTAACCCTAAATGCACTGAATTCTAACCATAACTATATCCCTAAATGTGCTTGATTCTAACGCTGAAACTAAATCATCAATTTCAACAGTAACCCTAAGCCTAAATAATCTGAATTATGACCCAAAATGCTCTCCTGACCCTAAGCCTAAGCCAAAACCTAGATTCTACCAACACAAACCCTAACCAGAATCCTAACCCAACTCCTCCCCTACCCCTAAATGCACTCAAACCCTAACCCTAACCCCAACCCTAACACTAAAAATGCGCTTGATTCTAACCCTAAACCTAACCCTATCCCTAACCCTAACACTAACCCTCGATTCTACGAAGGCTAACCCTTTACCTAACTCTAACCTTAACACTATCCTTAAATGCACTCGATTCTAACCCTCACCCTAAACATAACCCTAACACTAACCCTAATCCTAACCCTAAATGCAGTGGATTCTAACCATAACTCTAACCCTAATGTGCTCGATTATAACCCTAATACTAAATCATCAATCTCAACATTAAGCCTAACCCTAAATGCACTCAACTCTAACCCAAAAGGCAATCCTGACCCTAAGCCTACTAAACCTCGATTCTACCAACAGAAACCCTAACCCCTAATCCTAACCCTACTCCTATCCCTACCTCTATATGCACTCTAACCCTAACCCTAACCCAACCCCTAACACTAAAAATGCACTTGATTCTAACCCTAATCCTAACCCTAACCTCACCCTAACACTGACCTTCTATTCTACGAAAGCTAACCCTATACCTAACTCTAACCCTAACACTATCCTTAAATGCACTCGATTCTAACCCTCACCCTAAACATAATCCTGACCCTAACCCTAATTCTCACCCTAAATGCACTGGATTCTAACCATCACTCTAACCCGAAATGAGCTCGATTCTAACCCTAACACTAAATCGACAATTTCAACACTATCCCTAAGCCTAAGTGCACTGGATTCAACCCAAAAGCCATTCCTGACCCTAAGCCTAACCCTAAACCTCGATTCTACCAACACAAACCTTAACCCTAATCCTAACCCTACCCCTACACTAGCCCTAAAAGCACTTTAACCCTAACCCTCACCCTAACGCTAACACTAAAACTGTGCTTGATTCTAACCCTAACCCTCACCCTAAGGCTAACCCTCGATTCTACGAAAGCTAACCCTAAACCTAACCCTAATCTTAACAATAAATGCACTGAATTCTAATCATAACTCTATCCCTAAATGTGCTTGGTTCTAACGCTAAAACTAAATCATCAATTTCAACACTAACCCTAAGCCTAAATGCTCTGAATTATGACCCAAAATGCTCTCCTGACCCGAAGCCTCACCCAAAACCTCGAGTCTGCCAACACAAACACCTAACCCTAATCCTAATCCTATCGCTACCCCTACCTCTAAATGCTCTCTAACCCTAATACTAACCCTAACCCTAACACTAAAAAGGCGCGTGATTCTAACCCCTAGCCTACCCCTAACCCCTAACCCTAACCCTAGCGAATTGTAACCATAACTCTAACCCTAAATGTTCTCGATTCTAACCCTAACACTAAATCGTCAATCTCATCACTAACTCTAACGCGGAATGCACTCGATTCTAACCCAAAATGCAATCCGGACCCTACGCCTAACCCTAAATCTCGATTCTACCACCAGAAACCGTAACTGTAATCCTAACCCTACTCCTACCCCCACCCCCTGAATTGCACTCTAATCGTAAGCCTACCCCAACCCTAATACTAAAAATGCGCTTGATTCTAAACCGAACCCGAACCCTAACCCTAACCCTAACCCTCGATTCTACGAAACCTCACCCTAAACCTAACTCTAACACTAACCTGATCCTTAAATACTCTCGATTCAAACCCTGACCCTATTAACTCTTACCCTACCCCCTAACCCTAACCCTAACCCTAAATGCACTGAATTCTAACCATTACTATATCCCTAAATGTGCTTGATTCTAACGCTGAAAACTAAATCATCAATTTCAACAGTAACCCTAAGCCTAAATGCTCTGAATTATGACCCAAAATGTTCTCCTGACCCTAAGCCTAAGCCAAAACCTCGATTCTACCAACACAAACCCTAACCCGAATCCTAACCCCAACTCCTCCCCTACCCCTAAAATGCACTCAAACCCTAACCCTAACCCCAACCTAACACTAAAAATGCGCTTGATTCTAACCCTAATCCTAACCCTAACCCTCACCCTAACACTAACCCTCGATTCTACGAAGGCTAACCCTATACCTAACTCTAACCCTAACACTATCCTTAAATGCACTCGATTCTAACCCTCACCCCTAAACATAACCCTGACCCTAACCCTAATTCTAACCCTAAATGCACTGGATTCTAACCATCACTCTAACCCGAAATGAGCTCGATTCTAACCCTAACACTAAATCGACAATTTCAACACTATCCCTAAGCCTAAGTGCACTGGATTCAAACCCAAAAGCCATTCCTGACCCTAAGCCTAACCCTAATCCTCGATTCTACCAACACAAAACCTTAACCCTAATCCTAACCCCTACCCCTACCACTAGCCCTATAAGCACTTTAACCCTAACCCTCACCCTAACGCTAACACTAAAACTGTGCTTGATTCTAACCCTAACCCTCACCCCTAAGGCTAACCCTCGATTCTACGAAAGCTAACCCTAAACCTAACCCTAATCCTAACAATAAATGCACTGAATTCTAATCATAACTCTATCCCTAAATGTGCTTGGTTCTAACGCTAAAACTAAATCATCAATTTCAACACTAACCCTAAGCCTAAATGCTCTGAATTATGACCCAAAATGCTCTCCTGACCCTAAGCCTCACCCAAAAACCTCGAGTCTACCAACACAAACCCTAAGCCTAATCCCAATCCTATCGCTACCCCTACCTCTAAATGCTCTCTAACCCTAACACTAACCCTAACCCTAACACTAAAAAGGCGCGTGATTCTAACCCCCTAGCCTACCCCCTAACCCTAACCCTAACCCTAGCGAATTGTAACCATAACTCTAACCCTAAATGTTCTCGATTCTAACCCTAACACTAAATCGTCAATCTCATCACTAACTCTAACGCGGGAATGCACTCGATTCTAACCCAAAATGCAATCCGGACCCTACGCCTAACCTTAAATCTCGATTCTACCACCAGAAACCGTAACCGTAATCCTAACCCTACTCCTACCCCTACCCCCTGAATGCACTCTAATCGTAAGCCTACCCCAACCCTAATACTAAAAATGCGCTTGATTCTAAACCGAACCCGAACCCTAACCCTAACCCTAACCCTCGATTCTACGAAACCTCACCCTAAACCTAACTCTAACACTAACCTGATCCTTAAATACTCTCGATTCAAACCTGACCCTAATAACTCTTACCCTACCCCCTAACCCTAACCCTAACCCCAAATGCACTGAATTCTAACCATAACTATATCCCTAAATGTGCTTGATTCTAACGCTGAAACTAAATCATCAATTTCAACAGTAACCCTAAGCCTAAATGCTCTGAATTATGACCCAAAATGTTCTCCTGACCCCTAAGCCTAAGCCAAAACCTCGATTCTACCAACACAAACCCTAACCCGAATCCTAACCCAACTCCTCCCCTACCCCTAAATGCACTCAAACCCTAACCCTAACCCCAACCCTAACACTAAAAATGCGCTTGATTCTAACCCTAATCCTAACCCTAACCCTCACCCTAACACTAACCCTCGATTCTACGAAGGCTAACCCTATACCTAACTCTAACCCTAACACTATCCTTAAATGCACTCGATTCTAACCCTCACCCTAAACATAACCCTGACCCTAACCCTAATTCTAACCCCTAAATGCAGTGGATTCTAACCATAACTCCTAACCCTAATGTGCTCGATTATAACCCTAACACTAAATCATCAATCTCAACATTAAGCCTAACCCTAAATGCACTCAACTCTAACCCAAAAGGCAATCCGGACCCTACGCCTAACCCTAAATCTCGATTCTACCCACCAGAAACCGTAACCCTAATCCCTAACCCTACTCCTAACCCTACCCCTGAATGCACTCTAATCGTAAGCCTACCCCAACCCTAATACTAAAAATGCGCTTGATTCTAAACCAAACCCGAACCCTAACCCTAACCCCTAACCCTCGATTCTACGAAACCTCACCCGAAACCTAACTCTAACACTAACACGATCCTTAAATACTCTCGATTCAAACCCTGACCCTAATAACTCTTACCCTACCCCTAACACTAACCCTAACCCTAAATGCACTGAATTCTAACCATAACTATATCCCTAAATGTGCTTGATTCTAACGCTGAAACTAAATCATCAATTTCAACAGTAACCCTAAGCCTAAATACTCTGAATTATGACCCAAAATGCTCTCCTGACCCTAAGCCTAAGCCAAAAACCTAGATTCTACCAACACAAACCCTAACCAGAATCCTAACCCAACTCCTCCCCTACCCCTAAATGCACTCAAACCCTAACCCTAACCCCAACCCTAACACTAAAAATGCGCTTGATTCTAACCCTAAACCTAACCCTATCCCTAACCCTAACACTAACCCTCGATTCTGCGAAGGCTAACCTTTACCTAACTCTAACCTTAACACTATCCTTAAATGCACTCGATTCTAACCCTCACCCTAAACATAACCCGTAACACTAACCCTAATCCTAACCCTAAATGCAGTGCATTCTAACCATATCTCTAACCCTAATGTACTCGATTACAACCCTAACACTAAATCATCAATCTCAACATTAAGCCTAACCCTAAATGCACTCAACTCTAACCCAAAAGGCAATCCTGACCCCTATGCCTAACCCTAAACCTCGATTCTACCAACACAAACCCTAACCCTAATCCTAACCCTACTCCTATCCCCTACCTCTATATGCACTCTAACCCCTAACCCTAACCCAACCCCTAACACTAAAAATGCACTTGATTCTAACCCTAATCCTAACCCTAACCCTCACCCTAACACTCACCTTCGATTCTACGAAAGGTAACCCTATACCTAACTCTAACCCTAACACTATCCTTAAATGCACTCGATTCTAACCCTCACCCTAAACATAACCCTGACCCTAACCCTAATTCTAACCCTAAATGCACTGGATTCTAACCATCACTCTAACCCGAAATGAGCTCGATTCTAACCCTAACACTAAATCGACAATTTCAACACTATCCCTAAGCCTAAGTGCACTGGGATTCAAACCCAAAAGCCATTCCTGACCCTAAGCCTAACCCTAATCCTCGATTCTACCAACACAAACCTTAACCCCTAATCCTAACCCTACCCCTACCACTAGCCCTAAAAGCACTTTAACCCTAACCCTCACCCTAACGCTAACACTAAAACTGTGCTTGATTCTAACCCTAACCCCTCACCCTAAGGCTAACCCTCGATTCTACGAAAGCTAACCCTAAACCTAACCCTAATCCTAACAATAAATGCACTGAATTCTAATCATAACTCTATCCCTAAATGTGCTTGGTTCTAACGCTAAAACTAAATCATCAATTTCAACACTAACCCTAAGCCTAAATGCTCTGAATTATGACCCAAAATGCTCTCCTGACCCTAAGCCTCACCCCAAAACCTCGAGTCTACCAACACAAACCCTAAGCCTAATCCCAATCCTATCGCTACCCCTACCTCTAAATGCTCTCTAACCCTAACACTAACCCTAACCCTAACACTAAAAAGGCGCGTGATTTCTAACCCCTAGCCCTACCCCTAACCCTAACCCTAACCCTAGCGAAATTGTAACCATAACTCTAACCCTAAATGTTCTCGATTCTAACCCTAACACTAAATCGTCAATTTCATCAGTAACTCTAACCCGGAATGCACTCGATTCTAACCCCAAAATGCAATCCGGACCCTACGCCTAACCTTAAATCTCGATTCTACCACCAGAAACCGTAACGTAATCCTAACCCTACTCCTACCCCTACCCCTGAATGCACTCTAATCGTAAGCCTATCCCCAACCCTAATACTAAAAATGCGCTTGATTCTAAACCGAACCCGAACCCTAACCCTAACCCTAACCCCTCGATTCTACGAAACCTCACCCTAAACCTAACTCTAACACTAACCTGATCCTTAAATACTCTCGATTCAAACCCTGACCCTAATAACTCTTACCCTACCCCTAACCCTAACCCTAACCCCAAATGCACTGAATTCTAACCATAACTATATCCCTAAATGTGCTTGATTCTAACGCTGAAACTAAATCATCAATTTCAACAGTAACCCTAAGCCTAAATGCTCTGAATTATGACCCAAAATGTTCTCCTGACCCTAAGCCTAAGCCAAAACCTCGATTCTACCAACACAAACCCTAACCCGAATCCTAACCCAACTCCTCCCCTACCCCTAAATGCACTCAAACCCTAACCCTAACCCCAACCCTAACACTAAAAATGCGCTTGATTCTAACCCTAATCCTAACCCTAACCCTCACCCTAACACTAACCCTCGATTCTACGAAGGCTAACCCTATACCTAACTCTAACCCTAACACTATCCTTAAATGCACTCGATTCTAACCCTCACCCTAAACATAACCCTGACCCTAACCCTAATTCTAACCCTAAATGCAGTGGATTCTAACCATAACTCTAACCCTAATGTGCTCGATTATAACCCTAACACTAAATCATCAATCTCAACATTAAGCCTAACCCTAAATGCACTCAACTCTAACCCAAAAGGCAATCCGGACCCTACGCCTAACCCTAAATCTCGATTCTACCACCAGAAACCGTAACCCTAATCCTAACCCTACTCCTAACCCTACCCCTGAATGCACTCTAATCGTAAGCCTACCCCAACCCTAATACTAAAAATGCGCTTGATTCTAAACCGAACCCGAACCCTAACCCTAACCCTAACCCTCGATTCTACGAAACCTCACCCTAAACCTAACTCTAACACTAACCTGATCCTTAAATACTCTCGATTCAAACCCTGACCCTATTAACTCTTACCCTACCCCTAACCCTAACCCTAACCCTAAATGCACTGAATTCTAACCATTACTATATCCCTAAAAGTGCTCGATTCTAACGCTGAAACTAAATCATCAATTTCAACAGTAACCCTAAGCCTAAATGCTCTGAATTATGACCCAAAATGTTCTCCTGACCCTAAGCCTAAGCCAAAACCTCGATTCTACCAACACAAACCCTAACCCGAATCCTAACCCAACTCCTCCCCTACCCCTAAATGCACTCAAACCCTAACCCTAACCCCAACCCTAACACTAAAAATGCGCTTGATTCTAACCCTAATCCTAACCCTAACCCTCACCCTAACACTAACCCTCGATTCTACGAAGGCTAACCCTATACCTAACTCTAACCCTAACACTATCCTTAAATGCACTCGATTCTAACCCTCACCCTAAACATAACCCTGACCCTAACCCTAATTCTAACCCTAAATGCACTGGATTCTAACCATCACTCTAACCCGAAATGAGCTCGATTCTAACCCTAACACTAAATCGACAATTTCAACACTATCCCTAAGCCTAAGTGCAGTGGATTCAAACCCAAAAGCCATTCCTGACCCTAAGCCTAACCCTAATCCTCGATTCTACCAACACAAACCTTAACCCTAATCCTAACCCTACCCCTACCACTAGCCCTATAAGCACTTTAACCCTAACCCTCACCCTAACGCTAACACTAAAACTGTGCTTGATTCTAACCCTAACCCTCACCCTAAGGCTAACGCTCGATTCTACGAAAGCTAACCCTAAACCTAACTCTAACCCTTGCACTATCTTTAAATGCTCTCGATTCTAACCCTCACCCTAAACCTAACCCTAACCCTAATCCTAACCCTAATCCTAACAATAAATGCACTGAATTCTAATCATAACTCTATCCCTAAATGTGCTTGGTTCTAACGCTAAAAGTGAATAATCAATTTCAACTCTAACCCTAAGCCTAAATGCTCTGAATTATGACCCAAAATGCTCTCCTGACCCTAAGCCTCACCCAAAACCTCGAGTCTACCAACACAAACCCTAACCCTAATCCTAATCCTATCGCTACCCCTACCTCTAAATGCTCTCTAACCCTAACACTAACCCTAACCCTAACACTAAAAAGGCGCGTGATTCTAACCCGTACCCTACCCCGAACCCTAACGCTAAGCCTAGCGAATTGTAACCATAACTCTAACACTAAATGTTCTCGATTCTAACCCTAACACTAAATCGTCAATCTCATCACTAACTCTAACCCGAAATGCACTCGATTCTAACCCAAAATGCAATCCGGACCCTACGCCTAACCCTAAATCTCGATTCTACCACCAGAAACCGTAACCGTAATCCTAACCCTACTCCTACCCCTACCCCTGAATGCACTCTAATCGTAAGCCTACCCCAACCCTAATACTAAAAATGCGCTTGATTCTAAACCGAACCCGAACCCTAACCCTAACCCTAACCCTCGATTCTACGAAACCTCGCCCTAAACCTAACTCTAACACTAACACGATCCTTAAATACTCTCGATTCAAACCCTGACCCTAATAACTCTTACCCTACCCCTAACCCTAACCCTAACCCTAAATGCACTGAATTCTAACCATAACTATATCCCTAAATGTGCTCGATTCTAACGCTGAAACTAAATCATCAATTTCAACAGTAACCCTAAGCCTAATAGCTCTGAATTATGACCCAAAATGCTCTCCTGACCCTAAGCCTAAGCCAAAACCTCGATTCTACCAACACAAACCCTAACCCTAATCCTAACCCAACTCCTCCCCTAGCCCTTAATGCACTAAAACCCTAACCCTAACCCTAACCCTAACACTAACCCTCGATTCTACGAAGGCTAACCTTATAGCTAACTCTAACCCTAACACTATCCTTAAATGCACTCGATTCTAACCCTCACCCTAAACATAACCCTAACCCTAATCCTAACCCTAAATGCAGTGGATTCTAACCATAACTCTAACCCTAATGTGCTCGATTATAACCCTAACACTAAATCATCAATCTCAACATTAAGCCTAATCCTAAATGCACTCAACTCTAACCCAAAAAGCAATCCTGACCCTAAGCCTAACCCTAAACCTCGATTCTACCAACAGAAACCCTAACCCTAATCCTAACCCTACTCGTATCCCTACCTCTATATGCACTCTAACCCTAACCCTAACCCAACCCCTAACACTAAAAATGCACTTGATTCTAACCCTAATCCTAACCCTAACCCTCACCCTAACACTGACCTTCGATTCTACGAAAGCTAACCCTATACCTAACTCTAACCCTAACACTATCCTTAAATGCACTCGATTCTAACCCTCACCCTAAACATAACCCTGACCCTAACCCTAATTCTAACCCTAAATGCACTGAATTCTAACCATCACTCTAACTCGAAATGAGCGCGATTCTAACTCTAACACTAAATCGACTATTTCAACACTGTCCCTAAGCCTAAGTGCACTGGATTCTAACCCAAAAGCCATTCCTGACCCTAAGCCTAACCCTAAACCTCGATTCTACCAACACAAACCTTAACCCTAATCCTAACCCTACCCCTACCACTAGCCCTAAAAGCACTTTAACCCTAACCCTCACCCTAACCCTAACACTAAAACTGTGCTTGATTCAAACCCTAACCCTCACCCTAAGGCTAACCCTCGATTCTACGAAAGCTAACCCTAAACCGAACTCTAACCCTAGCACTATCTTTAAATGCTCTCGATTCTAACCCTTACCCTAAACCTAACCCTAACGCTAAACCT
The DNA here is from genome assembly GCF_028372415.1 of Notamacropus eugenii. Classification (NCBI taxonomy): domain Eukaryota; kingdom Metazoa; phylum Chordata; class Mammalia; order Diprotodontia; family Macropodidae; genus Notamacropus; species Notamacropus eugenii. Next base: position 44,972 of record NW_027325186.1, on the reverse strand, counting down.
AACCCTAATCCTAACAATAAATGCACTGAATTCTAATCATAACTCTATTCCTAAATGTGCTTGTTTCTAACGCTAAAACTAAATCATCAATTTCAACTCTAACCCTAAGCCTAAATGCTCTGAATTATGACCCAAAATGCTCTCCTGACCCTAAGCCTCACCCAAAACCTCGAGTCTACCAACACAAACCCTAACCCTAATCCTAATCCTATCGCTACCCCTACCTCTAAATGCTCTCTAACCCTAACACTAACCCTAACCCTAACACTAAAAAAGGCGCGTGATTCTAACCCCTACCCTACCCCTAACCCTAACCCTAACCCTAGCGAATTGTAACCATAACTCTAACACTAAATGTTCTCGATTCTAACCCTAACACTAAATCGTCAATCTCATCACTAACTCTAACCCGGAATGCACTCGATTCTAACCCAAAATGCAATCCGGACCCTACGCCTAACCCTAAATCTCGATTCTACCACCAGAAACCGTAACCCTAATCCTAACCCTACTCCTACCCCTGCCCCTGAATGCACTCTAATCGTAAGCCTACCCCAACCCTAATACAAAAAATGCGCTTGATTCTAAACCGAACCCGAACCCTAACCCTAACCCTAACCCTCGATTCCACGAAACCTCACCCTAAACCTAACTCTAACACTAACAAGATCCTTAAATACTCTCGATTCAAACCCTGACCCTAATAACTCTTACCCTACCCCTAACCCTAACCCTAACCCTAAATGCACTGAATTCTAACCATAACTATATCCCTAAATGTGCTCGATTCTAACGCTGAAACTAAATCATCAATTTCAACAGTAACCCTAAGCCTAAATGCTCTGAATTATGACCCAAAATGCTCTCCTGACCCTAAGCCTAAGCCAAAACCTCGATTCTACCAACACAAACCCTAACCCTAATCCTAACCCAACTCCTCCCCTAGCCCTAAATGCACTCAAACCCTAACCCTAACCCTAACGCTAACACTAACCCTCGATTCTACGAAGGCTAACCCTATAGCTAACTCTAACCCTAACACTATCCTTAAATGCACTCGATTCTAACCCTCACCCTAAACATAACCCTAACCCTAATCCTAACCCTAAATGCAGTGGATTCTAACCATAACTCTAACCCTAATGTGCTCGATTATAACACTAACACTAAATCATCAATCTCAACATTAAGCCTAATACTAAATGCACTCAACTCTAACCCAAAAGGCAATCCTGACCCTAAGCCTAACCCTAAACCTCGATTCTACCAACACAAACCCTAACCCTAATCCTAACCCTACTCCTATCCCTACCTCTATATGCACTCTAACCCTAACCCTAACCCAACCCCTAACACTAAAAATGCACTTGATTCTAACCCTAATCCTAACCCTAACCCTCACCCTAACACTGACCTTCGATTCTACGAAAGCTAACCCTATACCTAACTCTAACCCTAACACTATCCTTAAATGCACTCGATTCTAACCCTCACCCTAAACATAACCCTGACCCTAACCCTTATTCTAAGCCTAAATGCACTGGATTCTAACCATCACTCTAACCCGAAATGAGCTCGATTCTAACCATAACACTAAATCGACAATTTCAACACTATCCCTAAGCCTAAGTGCACTGGATTCTAACCCAAAAGCCATTCCTGACCCTAAGCCTAACCCTAAACCTCGATTCTACCAACACAACCCTTAAGCCTAATCCTAACCCTACCCCTACCACTAGCCCTAAAAGCACTTTATCCCTAACCCTCACCCTAACGCTAACACTAAAACTGTGCTTGATTCTAACCCTAACCCTCACGCTAAGGCAAACCCTCGATTCTACGAAAGCTAACCCTAAACCTAACTCTAACCCTTGCACTATCTTTAAATGCTCTCGATTCAAACCCTGACCCTAATAACTCTTACCCTACCCCTAACCCTAACCCTAACCCTAAATGCACTGAATTCTAACCATAACTATATCCCTAAATGTGCTCGATTCTAACGCTGAAACTAAATCATCAATTTCAACAGTAACCCTAAGCCTAAATGCTCTGAATTATGACCCAAAATGCTCTCCTGACCCTAAGCCTAAGCCAAAACCTCGATTCTACCAACACAAACCCTAACCCTAATCCTAACCCAACTCCTCCCCTAGCCCTTAATGCACTCAAACCCTAACCCTAACCCTAACCCTAACATTAACCCTCGATTCTACGAAGGCTAACCCTATAGCTAACTCTAACCCTAACACTATCCTTAAATGCACTCGATTCTAACCCTCACCCTAAACATAACCCTAACCCTAATCCTAACCCTAAATGCAGTGGATTCTAACCATAACTCTAACCCTAATGTGCTCGATTATAACCCTAACACTAAATCATCAATCTCAACATTAAGCCTAATCCTAAATGCACTCAACTCTAACCCAAAAGGCAATCCTGACCCTAAGCCTAAACCTAAACCTCGATTCTACCAACAGAAACCCTAACCGTAATCCTAACCCTACTCGTATCCCTACCTCTATATGCACTCTAACCCTAACCCTAACCCAACCCCTAACACTAAAAATGCACTTGATTCTAACCCTAATCCTAACCCTAACCCTCACCCTAACACTGACCTTCGATTCTACGAAAGCTAACCCTATACCTAACTCTAACCCTAACACTATCCTTAAATGCACTCGATTCTAACCCTCACCCTAAACATAACCCTGACCCTAACCCTAATTCTAACCCTAAATGCACTGAATTCTAACCATCACTCTAACTCGAAATGAGCTCGATTCTAACCCTAACACTAAATCGACTATTTCAACACTGTCCCTAAGCCTAAGTGCACTGGATTCTAACCCAAAAGCCATTCCTGACCCTAAGCCTAACCCTAAACCTCGATTCTACCAACACAAACCTTAACCCTAATCCTAACCCTACCCCTACCACTAGCCCTAAAAGCCCTTTAACCCTAACCTTCACCCTAACCCTAACACTAAAACTGTGCTTGATTCAAACCCTAACCCTCACCCTAAGGCTAACCCTCGATTCTACGAAAGCTAACCCTAAACCTAACTCTAACCCTTGCACTATCTTTAAATGCTCTCGATTCTAACCCTCACCCTAAACCTAACCCTAACCCTAATCCTAACCCTAATCCTAACAATAAATGCACTGAATTCTAATCATAACTCTATCCCTAAATGTGCTTGGTTCTAACGCTAAAACTAAATAATCAATTTCAACTCTAACCCTAAGCCTAAATGCTCTGAATTATGACCCAAAATGCTCTCCTGACCCTACGCCTCACCCAAAACCTCGAGTCTACCAACACAAACCCTAACCCTAATCCTAATCCTATCGCTACCCCTACCTCTAAATGCTCTCTAACCCTAACACTAACCCTAACCCTAACACTAAAAAGGCGCGTGATTCTAACCCGTACCCTACCCCTAACCCTAACCCTAACCCTAGCGAATTGTAACCATAACTCTAACCCTAAATGTTCTCGATTCTAACCCTAACACTAAATCGTCAATCTCATCACTTACTCTAACCCGGAATGCACTCGATTCTAACCCAAAATGCAATTCGGACCCTACGCCCAACCATAAATCTTCATTCTACCACCAGAAACCGTAACCCTAATCCTAACCCTACTCCTACCCCTACCCCTGAATGCACTCTAATCGTAAGCCTACCCCAACCCTAATACTAAAAATGCGCTTGATTCTAAACCGAACTCGAACCCTAACCCTAACCCTAACCCTCGGTTCTACGAAACCTCACCCTAAACCTAACTCTAACACTAACACGATCCTTAAATACTCTCGATTCAAACCCTGACCCTAATAACTCTTACCCTACCCCTAACCCTAACCCTAACCCTAAATGCACTGAATTCTAACCATAACTATATCCTAAATGTGCTCGATTCTAACGCTGAAACTAAATCATCAATTTCAACAGTAACCCTAAGCCTAAATGCTCTGAATTATGACCCAAAATGCTCTCCTGACCCTAAGCCTAAGCGAAAACCTCGATTCTACCAACACACACCCTAACCCGAATCCTAACCCAACTCCTCCCCTACCCCTAAATGCACTCAAACCCTAAAACTAAGCCCAACCCTAAAACTAAAAATGCGCTTGATTCTAACCCTAATCCTAACCCTAACCCTCACCCTAACACTGACCTTCGATTCCACGAAAGCTAACCCTATACCTAACTCTAACCCTAACACTGTCCTTAAATGCACTCGATTCTAACCCTCACCCTAAACATAACCCTGACCCTAACCCTAATTCTAACCCTAAATGCACTGAATTCTAACCATCACTCTAACTCGAAATGAGCTCGATTCTAACCCTAACACTAAATCGACAATTTCAACACTATCCCTAAGCCTAAGTGCACTGGATTCTAACCCAAAAGCCATTCCTGACCCTAAGCCTAACCCTAAACCTCGATTCTACCAACACAAACCTTAACCCTAATCCTAACCCTACCCCTACCACTAGCCCTAAAAGCACTTTAACCCTAACCCTCACCCTAACCCTAACACTAAAACTGTGCTTGATTCAAACCCTAACCCTCACCCTAAGGCTAACCCTCGATTCTACGAAAGCTAACCCTAAACCGAACTCTAACCCTAGCACTATCTTTAAATGCTCTCGATTCTAACCCTTACCCTAAACCTAACCCTAACGCTAAACCTAACCCTAATCCTAACAATCAATGCACTGAATTCTAATCATAACTCTATCCCTAAATGTGCTTGTTTCTAACGCTAAAACTAAATCATCAATTTCAACTCTAACCCTAAGCCTAAATGCTCTGAATTATGACCCAAAATGCTCTCCTGACCCTAAGCCTCACCCAAAACCTCGAGTCTACCAACACAAACCCTAACCCTAATCCTAACCCAACTCCTCCCCTAGCCCTAAATGCACTCAAACCCTAACCCTAACCCTAACCCTAACACTAACCCTCGATTCTACGAAGGCTAACCCTATAGCTAACTCTAACCCTAACACTATCCTTAAATGCACTCGATTCTAACCCTCACCCTAAACATAACCCTGAACCTAACCCTTATTCTAAGCCTAAATGCACTGGATTCTAACCATCACTCTAACCCGAAATGAGCTCGATTCTAACCCTAACACTAAATCGACTATTTCAACACTGTCCCTAAGCCTAAGTGCACTGGATTCTAACCCAAAAGCCATTCCTGACCCTAAGCCTAACCCTAAACCTCGATTCTTCCAACACAAACCTTAAGCCTAATCCTAACCCTACCCCTACCACTAGCCCTAAAAGCACTTTATCCCTAACCCTCACCCTAACGCTAACACTAAAACTGTGCTTGATTCTAACCCTAACCCTCACGCTAAGGCAAACCCTCGATTCTACGAAAGCTAACCCTAAACCTAACTCTAACCCTTGCACTATCTTTAAATGCTCTCGATTCAAACCCTGACCCTAATAACTCTTACCCTACCCCTAACCCTAACCCTAACCCTAAATGCACTGAATTCTAACCATAACTATATCCCTAAATGTGCTCGATTCTAACGCTGAAACTAAATCATCAATTTCAACAGTAACCCTAAGCCTAAATGCTCTGAATTATGACCCAAAATGCTCTCCTGACCCTAAGCCTAAGCCAAAACCTCGATTCTACCAACACAAACCCTAACCCTAATCCTAACCCAACTCCTCCACTAGCCCTAAATGCACTCAAACCCTAACCCTAACCCTAACCCTAACACCAACCCTCGATTCTACGAAGGCTAACCCTATAGCTAACTCTAACCCTAACACTATCCTTAAATGCACTCGATTCTAACCCTCACCCTAAACATAACCCTAACCCTAATCCTAACCCTAAATGCAGTGGATTCTAACCATAACTCTAACCCTAATGTGCTCGATTATAACCCTAACACTAAATCATCAATCTCAACATTAAGCCTAATCCTAAATGCACTCAACTCTAACCCAAAAGGCAATCCTGACCCTAAGCCTAACCCTAAACCTCGATTCTACCAACACAAACCCTAACCCGAATCCTAACCCTACTCGTATCCCTACCTCTATATGCACTCTAACCCTAACCCTAACCCAACCCCTAACACTAAAAATGCACTTGATTCTAACCCTAATCCTAACCCTAACCCTCACCCTAACACTGACCTTCGATTCTACGAAAGCTAACCCTATACCTAACTCTAACCCTAACACTATCCTTAAATGCACTCGATTCTAACCCTCACCCTAAACATAACCCTGACCCTAACCCTAATTCTAACCCTAAATGCACTGAATTCTAACCATCACTCTAACTCGAAATGAGCTCGATTCTAACCCTAACACTAAATCGACTATTTCAACACTGTCCCTAAGCCTAAGTGCACTGGATTCTAACCCAAAAGCCATTCCTGACCCTAAGCCTAACCCTAAACCTCGATTCTACCAACACAAACCTTAACCCTAATCCTAACCCTACCCCTACCACTAGCCCTAAAAGCACTTTAACCCTAACCCTCACCCTAACCCTAACACTAAAACTGTGCTTGATTCAAACCCTAACCCTCACCCTAAGGCTAACCCTCGATTCTACGAAAGCTAACCCTAAACCGAACTCTAACCCTAGCACTATCTTTAAATGCTCTCGATTCTAACCCTTACCCTAAACCTAACCCTAACGCTAAACCTAACCCTAATCCTAACAATAAATGCACTGAATTCTAATCATAACTCTATCCCTAAATGTGCTTGTTTCTAACGCTAAAACTAAATCATCAATTTCAACTCTAACCCTAAGCCTAAATGCTCTGAATTATGACCCAAAATGCTCTCCTGACCCTAAGCCTCACCCAAAACCTCGAGTCTACCAACACAAACCCTAACCCTAATCCTAATCCTATCGCTACCGCTACCTCTAAATGCTCTCTAACCCTAACACTAACCCTAACCCTAACACTAAAAAAGGCGCGTGATTCTAACCCCTACCCTACCCCTAACCCTAACCCTAACCCTAGCGAATTGTAACCATAACTCTAACACTAAATGTTCTCGATTCTAACCCTAACACTAAATCGTCAATCTCATCACTAACTCTAACCCGGAAATGCACTCGATTCTAACCCAAAATGCAATCCGGACCCTACGCCTAACCCTAAATCTCGATTCTACCACCAGAAACCGTAACCCTAATCCTAACCCTACTCCTACCCCTACCCCTGAATGCACTCTAATCGTAAGCCTACCCCAACCCTAATACTAAAAATGCGCTTGATTCTAAACCGAACCCGAACCCTAACCCTAACCCTAACCGTCGATTCTACGAAACCTCACCCTAAACCTAACTCTAACACTAACACGATCCTTAAATATTCTCGATTCAAACCCTGACCCTAATAACTCTTACCCTAACCCTACCCCTAACCCTAACCCTAAATGCACTGAATTCTAACCATAACTATATCCCTAAATGTGCTTGATTCTAACGCTGAAACTAAATCATCAATTTCAACAGTAACCCTAAGCCTAAATGCTCTGAATTATGACCCAAAATGCTCTCCTGACCCTAAGCCTAAGCGAAAACCTAGATTCTACCAACACAAACCCTAACCCTAATCCTAACCCAACTCCTCCCCTACCCCTAAATGCACTCAAACCCTAACCCTAACCCTAACCCTAACCCTAACACTCACCCTCGATTCTACGAAGGCTAACCCTATAGCTAACTCTAACCCTAACACTATCCTTAAATGCACTCGATTCTAACCCTCACCCTAAACATAACCCTAACCCTAACCCTAATTCTAACCCTAAATGCACTGGATTCTAACCATCACTCTAACCCGAAATGAGCTCGATTCTAACCCTAACACTAAATCAACAATTTCAACACTATCCCTAAGCCTAAGTGCACTGGATTCTAACCCAAAAGCCATTCCTGACCCTAAGCCTAACCCTAAACCTCGATTCTACCAACACAAACCTTAACCCTAATCCTAACCCTACCCCTACCACTAGCCCTAAAAGCACTTTATCCCTAACCCTCACCCTAACGCTATCACTAAAACTGTGCTTGATTCTAACCCTAACCCTCACTCTAAGGCTAACCCTCGATTCTACGAAAGCTAACCCTAAACCTAACTCTAACCCTAGCACTATCTTTAAATGCTCTCGATTCTAACCCTCACCCTAAACCTAACCCTAACCCTAAACCTAACCCTAATCCTAACAATAAATGCACTGAATTCTAATCATAACTCTATCCCTAAATGTCCTTGGTTCTAACGCTAAAACTAAATCATCAATTTCAACAGTAACCCTAAGCCTAAATGCTCTGAATTATGACCCAATATGCTCTCCTGACCCTAAGCCTTAGCCAAAATCTCGATTCTACCAACACAAACCCTAACCCTAATCCTAACCCAACTCCTCCCCAAGCCCTAAATGCACTCAAACACTAACCCTAACCCTAACCCTAACACTAACCCTCGATTCTACGAAGGTTAACCCTATAGCTAACACTAACCCTAACCCTATCCTTAAAAGCACTCAATTCTAACCCTCCCCCTAAACATAACCCTAATCCTAACCCTAATCCTAAGCCTAAATGCAGTGGATTCTAACCATAACTCTAACCCTAATGTGCTCGATTATAACCCTTACACTAAATCATCAATCTCAACATTAAGCCTAACCCTAAATGCACTCAACTCTAACCCAAAAGGCAATCCTGACCCTAAGCCTAACCCTAAACCTCGATTCTACCAACACAAACCCTAACCCTACTCCTAAACCTACTCCTACCCCTACCTCTATATGCATTCTAACCCTAACCCTAACCCAACCCCTAACACTAAAAATGCACTTGATTCTAACCCTAATCCTAACCCTAACCCTCACCCTAACACTGACCTTTGATTCTACGAAAGCTAACCCTATACCTAACTCTAACCCTAACCCTATCCTTAAATGCACTCGATTCTAACCCTCACCCTAAACATAACCCTGACCCTAACCCTAATTCTAACTCTAAATGCACTGGATTCTAACCATCACTCTAACCCGAAATGAGCTCGATTCTAACCCTAACACTAAATCGTCAATCTCATCACTAACTCTAACCCGGAATGCACTCGATTCTAACACAAAATGCAATCCGGACCCTACGCCTAACCCTAAATCTCGATTCTACCACCAGAAACCGTAACCCTAATCCTAACCCTACTCCTACCCCTACCCCTGAATGCACTCTAATCGTAAGACTACCCCAACCCTAATACTAAAAATGCGCTTGATTCTAAACCGAACTCGAACCCTAACCCTAACCCTAACCCTCGATTCCACGAAACCTCACCCTAAACCTAACTCTAACACTAACACGATCCTTAAATACTCTCGATTCAAACCCTGACCCTAATAACTCTTACCCTACCCCTAACCCTAACCCTAACCCTAAATGCACTGAATTCTGACCATAACTATATCCCTAAATGTGCTTGATTCTAACGCTGAAACTAAATCATCAATTTCAACAGTAACCCTAAGCCTAAATGCTCTGAATTATGACCCAAAATGCTCTCCTGACCCTAAGCCTAAGCGAAAACCTCGATTCTACCAACACAAACCCTAACCCTAATCCTAACCCAACTCCTCCCCTACCCCTAAATGCACTCAAACACTAACCCTAACCCTAACCCTAACACTAACCCTCGATTCTACGAAGGCTAACCCTATACCTAACTCTAACCCTAACACTATCCTTAAATGCACTCGATTCTAACCCTCACCCTAAACATAACCCTAACCCTAACCCTAATCCTGAACCTAAATGCAGTGGATTCTAACCATAACTCTAACCCTAATGTGCTAGATTATAACCCTAACACTAAATCATCAATCTCAACATTAAGCCTAACCCTAAATGCACTCAACTCTAACCCAAAAGGCAATCCTGACCCTAAGCCTAACCCTAAACCTCGATTCTACCAACACAAACCCTAACCCGAATCCTAACCCAACTCCTCCCCTACCCCTAAATGCACTCAAACCCTAAAACTAACCCCAACCCTAAAACTAAAAATGCGCTTGATTCTAACCCTAATCCTAACCCTAACCCTCACCCTAACACTGACCTTCGATTCTACGAAAGCTAACCCTATACCTAACTCTAACCCTAACACTATCCTTAAATGCACTCGATTCTAACCCTCACCCTAAACATAACCCTGACCCTAACCCTAATTCTAACCCTAAATGCACTGAATTCTAACCATCACTCTAACTCGAAATGAGCTCGATTCTAACCCTAACACTAAATCGACTATTTCAACACTATCCCTAAGCCTAAGTGCACTGGATTCTAACCCAAAAGCCATTCCTGACCCTAAGCCTAACCCTCAACCTCGATTTTACCAACACAAACCTTAACCCTAATCCTAACCCTACCCTACCACTAGCCCTAAAAGCACTTTAACCCTAACCCTCACCCTAACCCTAACACTAAAACTGTGCTTGATTCAAACCCTAACCCTCTCCCTAAGGCTAACCCTCGATTCTACGAAAGCTAACCCTAAACCGAACTCTAACCCTAGCACTATCTTTAAATGCTCTCGATTCTAACCCTTACCCTAAACCTAACCCTAACGCTAAACCTAACCCTAATCCTAACAATAAATGCACTGAATTCTAATCATAACTCTATCCCTAAATGTGCTTGTTTCTAACGCTAAAACTAAATCATCAATTTCAACTCTAACCCTAAGCCTAAATGCTCTGATTATGACCCAAAATGCTCTCCTGACCCTAAGCCTCACCCAAAACCTCGAGTCTACCAACACAAACCCTAACCCTAATCCTAATCCTATCGCTACCCCTACCTCTAAATGCTCTCTAACCCTAACACTAACCCTAACCCTAACACTAAAAAAGGCGCGTGATTCTAACCCCTACCCTACCCCTAACCCTAACCCTAACCCTAGCGAATTGTAACCATAACTCTAACACTAATGTTCTCGATTCTAACCCTAACACTAAATCGTCAATCTCATCACTAACTCTAACCCGGAATGCACTCGATTCTAACCCAAAATGCAATCCGGACCCTACGCCTAACCCTAAATCTCGATTCTACCACCAGAAACCGTAACCCTAATCCTAACCCTACTCCTACCCCTACCCCTGAATGCACTCTAATCGTAAGCCTACCCCAACCCTAATACTAAAAATGCGCTTGATTCTAAACCGAACCCGAACCCTAACCCTAACCCTAACCCTCGATTCTACGAAACCTCACCCTAAACCTAACTCTAACACTAACACGATCCTTAAATACTCTCGATTCAAACCCTGACCCTAATAACTCTTACCCTACCCCTAACCCTAACCCCAACCCTAAATGCACTGAATTCTAACCATAACTATATCCCTAAATGTGCTCGATTCTAAAGCTGAAACTAAATCATCAATTTCAACAGTAACCCTAAGCCTAATGCTCTGAATTATGACCCAAAATGCTCTCCTGACCCTAAGCCTAAGCCAAAACCTCGATTCTACCAACACAAACCCTAACCCTAATCCTAACCCAACTCCTCCCCTAGCCCTAAATGCACTCAAACCCTAACCCTAACCCTAACCCTAACACTAACCCTCGATTCTACGAAGGCTAACCCTATAGCTAACTCTAACCCTAACACTATCCTTAAATGCACTCGATTCTAACCCTCACCCTAAACATAACCCTAACCCTAACCCTAATCCTAACCCTAAATGCACTGGATTCTAACCATCACTCTAACCCTAATGTGCTCGATTATAACCCTAACACTAAATCATCAATCTCAACATTAAGCCTAATCCTAAATGCACTCAACTCTAACCCAAAAGGCAATCCTGACCCTAAGCCTAACCCTAAACCTCGATTCTACCAACACAAACCCTAACCCTAATCCTAACCCTACTCGTATCCCTACCTCTATATGCACTCTAACCCTAACCCTAACCCAACCCCTAACACTAAAAATGCACTTGATTCTAACCCTAATCCTAACCCTAACCCTCACCCTAACACTCACCTTCGATTCTACGAAAGCTAACCCTATACCTAACTCTAACCCTAACACTATCCTTAAATGCACTCGATTCTAACCCTCACCCTAAACATAACCCTGACCCTAACCCTAATTCTAACCCTAAATGCACTGGATACTAACCATCACTCTAACCCGAAATTAGCTCGATTCTAACCCTAACACTAAATCGACAATTACAACACTATCCCTAAGCCTAAATGCAGTGGATTCTAACTCAAAAGCCATTCCTGACCCTAAGCCTAACCCTAAACCTCGATTCTACCAACACAAACCTTAACCCTAATCCTAACCCTACCCCTACCACTAGGCCTAAAAGCACTTTATCCCTAACCCTCACCCTAACGCTAACACTAAAACTGTGCTTGATTCTAACCCTAACCCTCACCCTAAGGCTAACCCTCGATTCTACGAAAGCTAACCCTAAACCTAACTCTAACCCTTGCACTATCTTTAAATGCTCTCGATTCTAACCCTCACCCTAAACCTAACCCTAACCCTAATCCTAACCCTAATCCTAACAATAAATGCACTGAATTCTAATCATAACTCTATCCCTAAATGTGCTTGGTTCTAACGCTAAAACTAAATAATCAATTTCAACTCTAACCCTAAGCCTAAATGCTCTGAATTATGACCCAAAATGCTCTCCTGACCCTAAGCCTCACCCAAAACCTCGATTCTACCAACACAAACCCTAACCCTAATCCTAATCCTATCGCTACCCCTACCTCTAAATGCTCTCTAACCCTAACACTAACCCTAACCCTAACACTAAAAAGGCGCGTGATTCTAACCCCTACCCTACCCCTAACCCTAACCCTAACCCTAGCGAATTGTAACCATAACTCTAACCCTAAATGTTCTCGATTCTAACCCTAACACTAAATCGTCAATCTCATCACTTACTCTAACCCGGAATGCACTCGATTCTAACCCAAAATGCAATTCGGACCCTACGCCCAACCATAAATCTTGATTCTACCACCAGAAACCGTAACCCTAATCCTAACCCTACTCCTACCCCTACCCCTGAATGCACTCTAATCGTAAGCCTACCCCAACCCTAATACTAAAAATGCGCTTGATTCTAAACCGAACTCGAACCCTAACCCTAACCCTAACCCTCGGTTCTACGAAACCTCACCCTAAACCTAACTCTAACACTAACACGATCCTTAAATACTCTCGATTCAAACCCTGACCCTAATAACTCTTACCCTACCCCTAACCCTAACCCTAACCCTAAATGCACCGAATTCTAACCATAACTATATCCTAAATGTGCTTGATTCTAACGCTGAAACTAAATCATCAATTTCAACAGTAACCCTAAGCCTAAATGCTCTGAATTATGACCCAAAATGCTCTCCTGACCCTAAGCCTAAGCGAAAACCTCGATTCTACCAACACACACCCTAACCCGAATCCTAACTCAACTCCTCCCCTACCCCTAAATGCACTCAAACCCTTAAACTAAGCCCAACCCTAAAACTAAAAATGCGCTTGATTCTAACCCTAATCCTAACCCTAACCCTCACCCTAACACTGACCTTCGATTCTACGAAAGCTAACCCTATACCTAACTCTAACCCTAACACTGTCCTTAAATGCACTCGATTCTAACCCTCACCCTAAACATATCCCTGACCCTAACCCTAATTCTAACCCTAAATGCACTGAATTCTAACCATCACTCTAACTCGAAATGAGCTCGATTCTAACCCTAACACTAAATCGACAATTTCAACACTATCCCTAAGCCTAAGTGCACTTAATTCTAACCCAAAAGCCATTCCTGACCCTAAGCCTAACCCTAAACCTCGATTCTACCAACACAAACCTTAACCCTAATCCTAACCCTACCCCTACCACTAGCCCTAAAAGCACTTTAACCCTAACCCTCACCCTAACCCTAACACTAAAACTATGCTTGATTCAAACCCTAACCCTCACCCTAAGGCTAACCCTCGATTCTACGAAAGCTAACCCTAAACCTAACTCTAACCCTTGCACTATCTTTAAATGCTCTCGATTCAAACCCTGACCCTAATAACTCTTACCCTACCCCTAACCCTAACCCTAACCCTAAATGCACTGAATTCTAACCATAACTATATCCCTAAATGTGCTCGATTCTAACGCTGAAACTAAATCATCAATTTCAACAGTAACCCTAAGCCTAAATGCTCTGAATTATGACCCAAAATGCTCTCCTGACCCTAAGCCTAAGCCAAAACCTCGATTCTACCAACACAAACCCTAACCCTAATCCTAACCCAACTCCTCCCCTAGCCCTTAATGCACTCAAACCCTAACCGTAACCCTAACCCTAACATTAACCCTCGATTCTACGAAGGCTAACCTTATAGCTAACTCTAACCCTAACACTATCCTTAAATGCACTCGATTCTAACCCTCACCCTAAACATAACCCTAACCCTAATCCTAACCCTAAATGCAGTGGATTCTAACCATAACTCTAACCCTAATGTGCTCGATTATAACCCTAACACTAAATCATCAATCTCAACATTAAGCCTAATCCTAAATGCACTCAACTCTAACCCAAAAGGCAATCCTGACCCTAAGCCTAACCCTAAACCTCGATTCTACCAACAGAAACCCTAACCCTAATCCTAACCCTACTCGTATCCCTACCTCTATATGCACTCTAACCCTAACCCTAACCCAACCCCTAACACTAAAAATGCACTTGATTCTAACCCTAATCCTAACCCTAACCCTCACCCTAACACTGACCTTCGATTCCACGAAAGCTAACCCTATACCTAACTCTAACCCTAACACTATCCTTAAATGCACTCGATTCTAACCCTCACCCTAAACATAACCCTGACCCTAACCCTAATTCTAACCCTAAATGCACTGAATTCTAACCATCACTCTAACTCGAAATGAGCTCGATTCTAACCCTAACACTAAATCGACTATTTCAACACTGTCCCTAAGCCTAAGTGCACTGGATTCTAACACAAAAGCCATTCCTGACCCTGAGCCTAACCCTAAACCTCGATTCTACCAACACAAACCTTAACCCTAATCCTAACCCTACCCCTACCACTAGCCCTAAAAGCCCTTTAACCCTAACCCTCACCCTAACCCTAACACTAAAACTGTGCTTGATTCAAACCCTAACCCTCACCCTAAGGCTAACCCTCGATTCTACGAAAGCTAACCCTAAACCGAACTCTAATCCTAGCACTATCTTTAAATGCTCTCGATTCTAACCCTTACCCTAAACCTAACCCTAACGCTAAACCTAACCCTAATCCTAACAATAAATGCACTGAATTCTAATCATAACTCTATCCCTAAATGTGCTTGTTTCTAACGCTAAAACTAAATCATCAATTTCAACTCTAACCCTAAGCCGAAATGCTCTGAATTATGACCCAAAATGCTCTCCTGACCCTAAGCCTAAGCCAAAACCTCGATTCTACCAACACAAACCCTAACCCTAATCCTAATCCTATCGCTACCCCTACCTCTAAATGCTCTCTAACCCTAACACTAACCCTAACCCTAACACTAGAAAGGCGCGTGATTCTAACCCGTACCCTACCCCTAACCCTAACCCTAGCGAATTGTAACCATAACTCTAACCCTAAATGTTCTCGATTCTAACCCTAACACTAAATCGTCAATCTCATCACTTACTCTAACCCGGAATGCACTCGATTCTAACCCAAAATGCAATTCGGACCCTACGCCCAACCATAAATCTTGATTCTACCACCAGAAACCGTAACCCTAATCCTAACCCTACTCCTACCCCTACCCCTGAATGCACTCTAATCGTAAGCCTACCCCAACCCTAATACTAAAAATGCGCTTGATTCTAAACCGAACTCGAACCCTAACCCTAACCCTAACCCTCGGTTCTACGAAACCTCACCCTAAACCTAACTCTAACACTAACACGATCCTTAAATACTCTCGATTCAAACCCTGACCCTAATAACTCTTACCCTACCCCTAACCCTAACCCTAACCCTAAATGCACTGAATTCTAACCATAACTATATCCTAAATGTGCTCGATTCTAACGCTGAAACTAAATCATCAATTTCAACAGTAACCCTAAGCCTAAATGCTCTGAATTAGGACCCAAAATGCTCTCCTGACCCTAAGCCTAAGCGAAAACCTCGATTCTACCAACACACACCCTAACCCGAATTCTAAACCAACTCCTCCCCTACCCCTAAATGCACTCAAAACCTAAAACTAAGCCCAACCCTAAAACTAAAAATGCGCTTGATTCTAACCCTAATCCTAACCCTAACCCTCACCCTAACACTGACCTTCGATTCCACGAAAGCTAACCCTATACCTAACTCTAACCCTAACACTGTCCTTAAATGCACTCGATTCTAACCCTCACCCTAAACATAACCCTGACCCTAACCCTAATTCTAACCCTAAATGCACTGAATTCTAACCATCACTCTAACTCGAAATGAGCTCGATTCTAACCCTAACACTAAATCGACTATTTCAACACTATCCCTAAGCCTAAGTGCACTGGATTCTAACCCAAAAGCCATTCCTGACCCTAAGCCTAACCCTAAACCTCGATTC
This sequence comes from Notamacropus eugenii, assembly GCF_028372415.1. Taxonomy (NCBI): domain Eukaryota; kingdom Metazoa; phylum Chordata; class Mammalia; order Diprotodontia; family Macropodidae; genus Notamacropus; species Notamacropus eugenii. The sequence goes on along the minus strand of NW_027325186.1, from coordinate 28,260 downwards.
TACCAACACAAACCTTAACCCTAATCCTAACCCTACCCCTACCACTAGCCCTAAAAGCACTTTAACCCTAACCCTCACCCTAACCCTAACACTAAAACTGTGCTTGATTCAAACCCTAACCCTCACCCTAAGGCTAACCCTCGATTCTACGAAAGCTAACCCTAAACCGAACTCTAATCCTAGCACTATCTTTAAATGCTCTCGATTCTAACCCTTACCCTAAACCTAACCCTAACGCTAAACCTAACCCTAATCCTAACAATAAATGCACTGAATTCTAATCATAACTCTATCCCTAAATGTGCTTGTTTCTAACGCTAAAACTAAATCATCAATTTCAACTCTAACCCTAAGCCGAAATGCTCTGAATTATGACCCAAAATGCTCTCCTGACCCTAAGCCTAAGCCAAAACCTCGATTCTACCAACACAAACCCTAACCCTAATCCTAACCCAACTCCTCCCCTAGCCCTAAATGCACTCAAACCCTAACCCTAACCCTAACCCTAACACTAACCCTCGATTCTACGAAGGCTAACCCTATAGCTAACTCTAACCCTAACACTATCCTTAAATGCACTCGATTCTAACCCTCACCCTAAACATAACCCTGACCCTAACCCTAATTCTAACCCTAAATGCACTGAATTCTAACCATCACTCTAACTCGAAATGAGCTCGATTCTAACCCTAACACTAAATCGACTATTTCAACACTGTCCCTAAGCCTAAGTGCACTGGATTCTAACCCAAAAGCCATTCCTGACCCTAAGCCTAACCCTAAACCTCGATTCTACCAACACAAACCTTAAGCCTAATCCTAACCCTACCCCTACCACTAGCCCTAAAAGCACTTTATCCCTAACCCTCACCCTAACGCTAAGACTAAAACTGTGCTTGATTCTAACCCTAACCCTCACGCTAAGGCAAACCCTCGATTCTACGAAAGCTAACCCTAAACCTAACTCTAACCCTTGCACTATCTTTAAATGCTCTCGATTCAAACTCTGACCCTAATAACTCTTACCCTACCCCTAACCCTAACCCTAAGCCTAAATGCACTGAATTCTAACCATAACTATATCCCTAAATGTGCTCGATTCTAACGCTGACACTAAATCATCAATTTCAACAGTAACCCTAAGCCTAAATGCTCTGAATTATGACCCAAAATGCTCTCCTGACCCTAAGCCTAAGCCAAAACCTCGATTCTACCAACACAAACCCTAACCCTAATCCTAACCCAACTCCTCCACTAGCCCTAAATGCACTCAAACCCTAACCCTAACCCTAACCCTAACACTAACCCTCGATTCTACGAAGGCTAACCCTATAGCTAACTCTAACCCTAACACTATCCTTAAATGCACTCGATTCTAACCCTCACCCTAAACATACCCCTAACCCTAATCCTAACCCTAAATGCAGTGGATTCTAACCATAACTCTAACCCTAATGTGCTCGATTATAACCCTAACACTAAATCATCAATCTGAACATTAAGCCTAATCCTAAATGCACTCAACTCTAACCCAAAAGGCAATCCTGACCCTAAGCCTAACCCTAAACCTCGATTCTACCAACAGAAACCCTAACCCTAATCCTAACCCTACTCGTATCCCTACCTCTATATGCACTCTAACCCTAACCCTAACCCAACCCCTAACACTAAAAATGCACTTGATTCTAACCCTAATCCTAACCCTAACCCTCACCCTAACACTGACCTTCGATTCTACGAAAGCTAACCCTATACCTAACTCTAACCCTAACACTATCCTTAAATGCACTCGATTCTAACCCTCACCCTAAACATAACCCTGACCCTAACCCTAATTCTAACCCTAAATGCACTGAATTCTAACCATCACTCTAACTCGAAATGAGCGCGATTCTAACCCTAACACTAAATCGACTATTTCAACACTGTCCCTAAGCCTAAGTGCACTGGATTCTAACCCAAAAGCCATTCCTGACCCTAAGCCTAACCCTAAACCTCGATTCTACCAACACAAACCTTAACCCTAATCCTAACCCTACCCCTACCACTAGCCCTAAAAGCACTTTAACCCTAACCCTCACCCTAACCCTAACACTAAAACTGTGCTTGATTCAAACCCTAACCCTCACCCTAAGGCTAACCCTCGATTCTACAAAAGCTAACCCTAAACCGAACTCTAACCCTAGCACTATCTTTAAATGCTCTCGATTCTAACCCTTACCCTAAACCTAACCCTAACGCTAAACCTAACCCTAATCCTAACAATAAATGCACTGAATTCTAATCATAACTCTATCCCTAAATGTGCTTGTTTCTAACGCTAAAACTAAATCATCAATTTCAACTCTAACCCTAAGCCTAAATGCTCTGAATTATGACCCAAAATGCTCTCCTGACCCTAAGCCTCACCCAAAACCTCGAGTCTACCAACACAAACCCTAACCCTAATCCTAATCCTATCGCTACCCCTACCTCTAAATGCTCTCTAACCCTAACACTAACCCTAACCCTAACACTAAAAAGGCGCGTGATTCTAACCCCTACCGTACCCCTAACCCTAACCCTAACCCTAGCGAATTGTAACCATAACTCTAACAATAAATGTTCTCGATTCTAACCCTAACACTAAATCGTCAATCTCATCACTAACTCTAACCCGGAATGCACTCGATTCTAACCCAAAATGCAATCCGGACCCTACGCCTAACCCTAAATCTCGATTCTACCACCAGAAACCGTAACCCTAATCCTAACCCTACTCCTACCCCTACCCCTGAATGCACTCTAATCGTAAGCCTACCCCAACCCTAATACTAAAAATGCGCTTGATTCTAAACTGAACCCGAACCCTAACCCTAACCCTAACCCTCGATTCTACGAAACCTCACCCTAAACCTAACTCTAACACTAACACGATCCTTAAATATTCTCGATTCAAACCCTGACCCTAATAACTCTTACCCTACCACTACCCCTAACCCTAACCCTAAATGCACTGAATTCTAACCATAACTATATCCCTAAATGTGCTTGATTCTAACGCTGAAACTAAATCATCAATTTCAACAGTAACCCTAAGCCTAAATGCTCTGAATTATGACCCAAAATGCTCTCCTGACCCTAAGCCTAAGCGAAAACCTAGATTCTACCAACACAAACCCTAACCCTAATCCTAACCCAACTCCTCCCCTACCCCTAAATGCACTCAAACCCTAACCCTAACCCTAACCCTAACCCTAACACTCACCCTCGATTCTACGAAGGCTAACCCTATAGCTAACTCTAACCCTAACACTATCCTTAAATGCACTCGATTCTAACCCTCACCCTAAACATAACCCTAACCCTAACCCTAATTCTAACCCTAAATGCACTGGATTCTAACCATCACTCTAACCCGAAATGAGCTCGATTCTAACCCTAACACTAAATCAACAATTTCAACACTATCCCTAAGCCTAAGTGCACTGGATTCTAACCCAAAAGCCATTCCTGACCCTAAGCCTAACCCTAAACCTCGATTCTACCAACACAAACCTTAAGCCTAATCCTAACCCTACCCCTACCACTAGCCCTAAAAGCACTTTATCCCTAACCCTCACCCTAACGCTAACACTAAAACTGTGCTTGATTCTAACCCTAACCCTCACCCTAAGGCTAACCCTCGATTCTACGAAAGCTAACCCTAAACCTAACTCTAACCCTAGCACTATCTTTAAATGCTCTCGATTCTAACCCTCACCCTAAACCTAACCCTAACCCTAAACGTAACCCTAATCCTAACAATAAATGCACTGAATTCTAATCATAACTCTATCCCTAAATGTCCTTGGTTCTAACGCTAAAACTAAATCATCAATTTCAACAGTAACCCTAAGCCTAAATGCTCTGAATTATGACCCAAAATGCTCTCCTGACCCTAAGCCTTAGCCAAAACCTCGATTCTACCAACACAAACCCTAACCCTAATCCTAACCCAACTCCTCCCCTAGCCCTAAATGCACTCAAACCCTAACCCTAACCCTAACCCTAACACTAACCCTCGATTCTACGAAGGTTAACCCTATAGCTAACACTAACCCTAACCCTATCCTTAAAAGCACTCAATTCTAACCCTCCCCCTAAACATAACCCTAATCCTAACCCTAATCCTAACCCTAAATGCAGTGGATTCTAACCATAACTCTAACCCTAATGTGCTCGATTATAACCCTTACACTAAATCATCAATCTCAACATTAAGCCTAACCCTAAATGCACTCAACTCTAACCCAAAAGCCATTCCTGACCCTAAGCCTAACCCTAAACCTCGATTCTACCAACACAAACCTTAAGCCTAATCCTAACCCTACCCCTACCACTAGCCCTAAAAGCACTTTATCCCTAACCCTCACCCTAACGCTAACACTAAAACTGTGCTTGATTCTAACCCTAACCCTCACCCTAAGGCTAACCCTCGATTCTACGAAAGCTAACCCTAAACCTAACTCTAACCCTAGCACTATCTTTAAATGCTCTCGATTCTAACCCTCACCCTAAACCTAACCCTAACCCTAAACGTAACCCTAATCCTAACAATAAATGCACTGAATTCTAATCATAACTCTATCCCTAAATGTCCTTGGTTCTAACGCTAAAACTAAATCATCAATTTCAACAGTAACCCTAAGCCTAAATGCTCTGAATTATGACCCAAAATGCTCTCCTGACCCTAAGCCTTAGCCAAAACCTCGATTCTACCAACACAAACCCTAACCCTAATCCTAACCCAACTCCTCCCCTAGCCCTAAATGCACTCAAACCCTAACCCTAACCCTAACCCTAACACTAACCCTCGATTCTACGAAGGTTAACCCTATAGCTAACACTAACCCTAACCCTATCCTTAAAAGCACTCAATTCTAACCCTCCCCCTAAACATAACCCTAATCCTAACCCTAATCCTAACCCTAAATGCAGTGGATTCTAACCATAACTCTAACCCTAATGTGCTCGATTATAACCCTTACACTAAATCATCAATCTCAACATTAAGCCTAACCCTAAATGCACTCAACTCTAACCCAAAAGGCAATCCTGACCCTAAGCCTAACCCTAAACCTCGATTCTACCAACACAAACCCTAACCCTACTCCTAAACCTACTCCTACCCCTACCTCTATATGCATTCTAACCCTAACCCTAACCCAACCCCTAACACTAATAATGCACTTGATTCTAACCCTAATCGTAACCCTAACCCTCACCCTAACACTGACCTTTGATTCTACGAAAGCTAACCCTATACCTAACTCTAACCCTAACCCTATCCTTAAATGCACTCGATTCTAACCCTCACCCTAAACATAACCCTGACCCTAACCCTAATTCTAACTCTAAATGCACTGGATTCTAACCATCACTCTAACCCGAAATGAGCTCGATTCTAACCATAACACTAAATCGACAATTTCAACACTATCCCTAAGCCTAAGTGCACTGGATTCTAGCCCAAAAGCCATTCCTGACCCTAAGCCTAACCCTAAACCTCGATTCTACCAACACAACCCTTAAGCCTAATCCTAACCCTAACCCTAGCGAATTGTAACCATAACTCTAACACTAAATGTTCTCGATTCTAACCCTAACACTAAATCGTCAATCTCATCACTAACTCTAACCCGGAATGCACTCGATTCTAACCCAAAATGCAATCCGGACCCTACGCCTAACCCTAAATCTCGATTCTACCACCAGAAACCGTAACCCTAATCCTAACCCTACTCCTACCCCTACCCCTGAATGCACTCTAATCGTAAGCCTACCCCAACCCTAATACTAAAAATGCGCTTGATTCTAAACCGAACTCGAACCCTAACCCTAACCCTAATCCTCGATTCTACGAAACCTCACCCTAAACCTAACTCTAACACTAACACGATCCTTAAATACTCTCGATTCAAACCCTGACCCTAATAACTCTTACCCTACCCCTAACCCTAACCCTAACCCTAAATGCACTGAATTCTGACCATAACTATATCCCTAAATGTGCTTGATTCTAACGCTGAAACTAAATCATCAATTTCAACAGTAACCCTAAGACTAAATGCTCTGAATTATGACCCAAAATGCTCTCCTGACCCTAAGCCTAAGCGAAAACCTCGATTCTACCAACACAAACCCTAACCCTAATCCTAACCCAACTCCTCCCCTACCCCTAAATGCACTCAAACACTAACCCTAACCCTAACCCTAACACTAACCCTCGATTCTACGAAGGCTAACCCTATAGCTAACTCTAACCCTAACACTATCCTTAAATGCACTCGATTCTAACCCTCACCCTAAACATAACCCTAACCCTAACCCTAATCCTGAACCTAAATGCAGTGGATTCTAACCATAACTCTAACCCTAATGTGCTCGATTATAACCCTAACACTAAATCATCAATCTCAACATTAAGCCTAACCCTAAATGCACTCAACTCTAACCCAAAAGGCAATCCTCACCCTAAGCCTAACCCTAAACCTCGATTCTACCAACAGAAACCCTAACCCTAATCCTAACCCTACTCGTATCCCTACCTCTATATGCACTCTAACCCTAACCCTAACCCAATCCCTAACACTAAAAATGCGCTTGATTCTAACCCTAATCCTAACCCTAACCCTCACCCTAACACTGACCTTCGATTCTACGAAAGCTAACCCTATACCTAACTCTAACCCTAACACTATCCTTAAATGCACTCGATTCTAACCCTCACCCTAAACATAACCCTGACCCTAACCCTAATTCTAACCCTAAATGCACTGAATTCTAACCATCACTCTAACTCGAAATGAGCTCGATTCTAACCCTAACACTAAATCGACTATTTCAACACTATCCCTAAGCCTAAGTGCACTGGATTCTAACCCAAAAGCCATTCCTGACCCTAAGCCTAACCCTAAACCTCGATTCTACCAACACAAACCTTAACCCTAATCCTAACCCTACCCCTACCACTAGCCCTAAAAGCACTTTAACCCTAACCCTCACCCTAACCCTAACACTAAAACTGTGCTTGATTCAAACCCTAACCCTCACCCTAAGGCTAACCCTCGATTCTACGAAAGCTAACCCTAAACCGAACTCTAACCCTAGCACTATCTTTAAATGCTCTCGATTCTAACCCTTACCCTAAACCTAACCCTAACGCTAAACCTAACCCTAATCCTAACAATAAATGCACTGAATTCTAATCATAACTCTATCCCTAAATGTGCTTGGTTCTAACGCTAAAACTAAATAATCAATTTCAACTCTAACCCTAAGCCTAAATGCTCTGAATTATGACCCAAAATGCTCTCCTGAACCTAAGCCTCACCCAAAACCTCGAGTCTACCAACACAAACCCTAACCCTAATCCTAATCCTATCGCTACCCCTACCTCTAAATGCTCTCTAACCCTAACACTAACCCTAACCCTAACACTAAAAAGGCGCGTGATTCTAACCCGTACCCTACCCCTAACCCTAACCCTAACCCTAGCGAATTGTAACCATAACTCTAACCCTAAATGTTCTCGATTCTAACCCTAACACTAAATCGTCAATCTCATCACTTACTCTAACCTGGAATGCACTCGATTCTAACCCAAAATGCAATACGGACCCTACGCCTAACCCTAAATCTTGATTCTACCACCAGAAACCGTAACCCTAATCCTAACCCTACTCCTACCCCTACCCCTGAATGCACTCTAATCGTAAGCCTACCCCAACCCTAATACTAAAAATGCGCTTGATTCTAAACCGAACTCGAACCCTAACCCTAACCCTAACCCTCGATTCTACGAAACCTCACCCTAAACCTAACTCTAACACTAACACGATCCTTAAATATTCTCGATTCAAACCCTGACCCTAATAACTCTTACCCTACCCCTACCCCTAACCCTAACCCTAAATGCACTGAATTCTAACCATAACTATATCCCTAAATGTGCTCGATTCTAACGCTGAAACTAAATCATCAATTTCAACAGTAACCCTAAGCCTAAATGCTCTGAATTATGACCCAAAATGCTCTCCTGACCCTAAGCCTAAGCCAAAACCTCGATTCTACCAACACAAACCCTAACCCTAATCCTAATCCAACTCCTCCACTAGCCCTAAATGCACTCAAACCCTAACCCTAACCCTAACCCTAACACTAACCCTCGATTCTACGAAGGCTAACCCTATAGCTAACTCTAACCCTAACACTATCCTTAAATGCACTCGATTCTAACCCTCACCCTAAACATAACCCTAACCCTAATCCTAACCCTAAATGCAGTGGATTCTAACCATAACTCTAACCCTAATGTGCTCGATTATAACCCTAACACTAAATCATCAATCTCAACATTTAGTCTAATCCTAAATGCACTCAACTCTAACCCAAAAGGCAATCCTGACCCTAAGCCTAACCCTAAACCTCGATTCTACCAACAGAAACCCTAACCCTAATCCTAACCCTACTCGTATCCCTACCTCTATATGCACTCTAACCCTAACCCTAACCCAATCCCTAACACTAAAAATGCACTTGATTCTAACCCTAATCCTAACCCTAACCCTCACCCTAACACTGACCTTCGATTCTACGAAAGCTAACCCTATACCTAACTCTAACCCTAACACTATCCTTAAATGCACTCGATTCTAACCCTCACCCTAAACATAACCCTGACCCTAACCCTTATTCTAAGCCTAAATGCACTGGATTCTAACCATCACTCTAACCCGAAATGAGCTCGATTCTAACCATAACACTAAATCGACAATTTCAACACTATCCCTAAGCCTAAGTGCACTGGATTCTAACCCAAAAGCCATTCCTGACCCTAAGCCTAACCCTAAACCTCGATTCTACCAACACAAACCTTAAGCCTAATCCTAACCCTACCCCTACCACTAGCCCTAAAAGCACTTTATCCCTAACCCTCACCCTAACGCTAACACTAAAACTGTGCTTGATTCTAACCCTAACCCTCACCCTAAGGCTAACCCTCGATTCTACGAAAGCTAACCTAAACCTAACTCTAACTCTTGCACTATCTTTAAATGCTCTCGATTCTAACCCTCACCCTAAACCTAACCCTAACCCTAATCCTAACCCTAATCCTAACAATAAATGCACTGAATTCTAATCATAACTCTATCCCCAAATGTGCTTGGTTCTAACGCTAAAACTAAATAATCAATTTCAACTCTAACCCTAAGCCTAAATGCTCTGAATTATGACCCAAAATGCTCTCCTGAACCTAAGCCTCACCCAAAACCTCGATTCTACCAACACAAACCCTAACCCTAATCCTAATCCTATCGCTACCCCTACCTCTAAATGCTCTCTAACCCTAACACTAACCCTAACCCTAACACTAAAAAGGCGCGTGATTCTAACCCGTACCCTACCCCTAACCCTAACCCTAACCCTAGCGAATTGTAACCATAACTCTAACCCTAAATGTTCTCGATTCTAACCCTAACACTAAATCGTCAATCTCATCACTTACTCTAACCTGGAATGCACTCGATTCTAACCCAAAATGCAATCCGGACCCTACGCCTAACCCTAAATCTTGATTCTACCACCAGAAACCGTAACCCTAATCCTAACCCTACTCCTACCCCTACCCCTGAATGCACTCTAATCGTAAGCCTACCCCAACCCTAATACTAAAAATGCGCTTGATTCTAAACCGAACCCGAACCCTAACCCTAACCCTAACCCTCGATTCTACGAAACCTCACCCTAAACCTAACTTTAACACTAACACGATCCTTAAAAACTCTCGATTTAAACCGTGACCCTAATAACTCTTACCCTACCCCTACCCCTAACCCTAACCCTAAATGCACTGAATTCTAACCATAACTATATCCCTAAATGTGCTCGATTCTAACGCTAAAACTAAATCATCAATTTCAACAGTAACCCTAAGCCTAAATGCTCTGAATTATGACCCAAAATGCTCTCCTGACCCTAAGCCTAAGCCAAAACCTCGATTCTCCCAACACAAACCCTAACCCTAATCCTAATCCAACTCCTCCACTAGCCCTAAATGCACTCAAACCCTAACCCTAACCCTAACCCTAACACTAACCCTCGATTCTACGAAGGCTAACCCTATAGCTAACTCTAACCCTAACACTATCCTTAAATGCACTCGATTCTAACCCTCACCCTAAACATAACCCTAACCCTAATCCTAACCCTAAATGCAGTGGATTCTAACCATAACTCTAACCCTAATGTGCTCGATTATAACCCTAACACTAAATCATCAATCTCAACATTAAGTCTAATCCTAAATGCACTCAACTCTAACCCAAAAGGCAATCCTGACCCTAAGCCTAACCCTAAACCTCGATTCTACCAACACAAACCCTAACCCTAATCCTAACCCTACTCGTATCCCTACCTCTATATGCACTCTTACCCTAACCCTAACCCAATCCCTAACACTAAAAATGCACTTGATTCTAACCCTAATCCTAACCCTAACCCTCACCCTAACACTGACCTTCGATTCTACGAAAGCTAACCCTATACCTAACTCTAACCCTAACACTATCCTTAAATGCACTCGATTCTAACCCTCACCCTAAACATAACCCTGACCCTAACCCTTATTCTAAGCCTAAATGCACTGGATTCTAACCATCACTCTAACCCGAAATGAGCTCGATTCTAACCATAACACTAAATCGACAATTTCAACACTATCCCTAAGCCTAAGTGCACTGGATTCTAACCCAAAAGCCATTCCTGACCCTAAGCCTAACCCTAAACCTCGATTCTACCAACACAAACCTTAAGCCTAATCCTAACCCTACCCCTACCACTAGCCCTAAAAGCACTTTATCCCTAACCCTCACCCTAACGCTAACACTAAAACTGTGCTTGATTCTAACCCTAACCCTCACGCTAAGGCAAACCCTCGATTCTACGAAAGCTAACCCTAAACCTAACTCTAACCCTTGCACTATCTTTAAATGCTCTCGATTCAAACCCTGACCCTAATAACTCTTACCCTACCCCTAACCCTAACCCTAACCCTAAATGCACTGAATTCTAACCATAACTATATCCCTAAATGTGCTCGATTCTAACGCTGAAACTAAATCATCAATTTCAACAGTAACCCTAAGCCTAAATGCTCTGAATTATGACCCAAAATGCTCTCCTGACCCTAAGCCTAAGCCAAAACCTCGATTCTACCAACACAAACCCTAACCCTAATCCTAACCCAACTCCTCCCCTAGCCCTAAATGCACTCAAACCCTAACCCTCACCCTAACCCTAACACTAACCCTCGATTCTACGAAGGCTAACCCTATAGCTAACTCTAACCCTAACACTATCCTTAAATGCACTCGATTCTAACCCTCACCCTAAACATAACCCTAACCCTAATCCTAACCCTAAATGCAGTGGATTCTAACCATAACTCTAACCCTAATGTGCTCGATTATAACCCTAACACTAAATCATCAATCTGAACATTAAGCCTAATCCTAAATGCACTCAACTCTAACCCAAAAGGCAATCCTGACCCTAAGCCTAACCCTAAACCTCGATTCTACCAACAGAAACCCTAACCCTAATCCTAACCCTACTCGTATCCCTACCTCTATATGCACTCTAACCCTAACCCTAACCCAACCCCTAACACTAAAAATGCACTTGATTCTAACCCTAATCCTAACCCTAACCCTCACCCTAACACTGACCTTCGATTCTACGAAAGCTAACCCTATACCTAACTCTAACCCTAACACTATCCTTAAATGCACTCGATTCTAACCCTCACCCTAAACATAACCCTGACCCTAACCCTAATTCTAACCCTAAATGCACTGGATTCTAACCATCACTCTAACCCGAAATGAGCTCGATTCTAACCCTAACACTAAATCGACAATTTCAACACTATCCCTAAGCCTAAGTGCACTGGATTCTAACCCAAAAGCCATTCCTGACCCTAAGCCTAACCCTAAACCTCGATTCTACCAACACAAACCTTAACCCTAATCCTAACCCTACCCCTACCACTAGCCCTAAAAGCACTTTATCCCTAACCCTCACCCTAACGCTAACACTAAAACTGTGCTTGATTCTAACCCTAACCCTCACCCTAAGGCTAACCCTCGATTCTACGAAAGCTGACCCTAAACCTAACTCTAACCCTTGCACTATCTTTAAATGCTCTCGATTCTAACCCTCACCCTAAACCTAACCCTAACCCTAATCCTAACCCTAATCCTAACAATAAATGCACTGAATTCTAATCATAACTCTATCCCTAAATGTGCTTGGTTCTAACGCTAAAACTAAATAATCAATTTCAACTCTAACCCTAAGCCTAAATGCTCTGAATTATGACCCAAAATGCTCTCCTGACCCTAAGCCTCACCCAAAACCTCGAGTCTACCAACACAAACCCTAACCCTAATCCTAATCCTATCGCTACCCCTACCTCTAAATGCTCTCTAACCCTAACACTAACCCTAACCCTAACACTAGAAAGGCGCGTGATTCTAACCCGTACCCTACCCCTAACCCTAACCCTAACCCTAGCGAATTGTAACCATAACTCTAACCCTAAATGTTCTCGATTCTAACCCTAACACTAAATCGTCAATCTCATCACTTACTCTAACCCGGAATGCACTCGATTCTAACCCAAAATGCAATTCGGACCCTACGCCCAACCATAAATCTTGATTCTACCACCAGAAACCGTAACCCTAATCCTAACCCTACTCCTACCCCTACCCCTGAATGCACTCTAATCGTAAGCCTACCCCAACCCTAATACTAAAAATGCGCTTGATTCTAAACCGAACTCGAACCCTAACCCTAACCCTAACCCTCGGTTCTACGAAACCTCACCCTAAACCTAACTCTAACACTAACACGATCCTTAAATACTCTCGATTCAAACCCTGACCCTAATAACTCTTACCCTACCCCTAACCCTAACCCTAACCCTAAATGCACTGAATTCTAACCATAACTATATCCTAAATGTGCTCGATTCTAACGCTGAAACTAAATCATCAATTTCAACAGTAACCCTAAGCCTAAATGCTCTGAATTATGACCCAAAATGCTCTCCTGACCCTAAGCCTAAGCGAAAACCTCGATTCTACCAACACACACCCTAACCCGAATCCTAAACCAACTCCTCCCCTACCCCTAAATGCACTCAAACCCTAAAACTAACCCCAACCCTAAAACTAAAAATGCGCTTGATTCTAACCCTAATCCTAACCCTAACCCTCACCCTAACACTGCCCTTCGATTCCACGAAAGCTAACCCTATACCTAACTCTAACCCTAACACTGTCCTTAAATGCACTCGATTCTAACCCTCACCCTAAACATAACCCTGACCCTAACCCTAATTCTAACCCTAAATGCACTGAATTCTAACCATCACTCTAACTCGAAATGAGCTCGATTCTAACCCTAACACTAAATCGACAATTTCAACACTATCCCTAAGCCTAAGTGCACTGGATTCTAACCGAAAAGCCATTCCTGACCCTAAGCCTAAACCTAAACCTCGATTCTACCAACACAAACCTTAACCCTAATCCTAACCCTACCCCTACCACTAGCCCTAAAAGCACTTTAACCCTAACCCTCACCCTAACCCTAACACTAAAACTGTGCTTGATTCAAACCCTAACCCTCACCCTAAGGCTAACCCTCGATTCTACGAAAGCTAACCCTAAACCGAACTCTAACCCTAGCACTATCTTTAAATGCTCTCGATTCTAACCCTTACCCTAAACCTAACCCTAACGCTAAACCTAACCCTAATCCTAACAATAAATGCACTGAATTCTAATCATAACTCTATCCCTAAATGTGCTTGTTTCTAACGCTAAAACTAAATCATCAATTTCAACTCTAACCCTAAGCCTAAATGCTCTGAATTATGACCCAAAATGCTCTCCTGACCCTAAGCCTCACCCAAAACCTCGAGTCTACCAACACAAACCCTAACCCTCATCCTAATCCTATCGCTACCGCTACCTCTAAATGCTCTCTAACCCTAACACTAACCCTAACCCTAACACTAAAAAAGGTGCGTGATTCTAACCCCTACCCTACCCCTAACCCTAACCCTAACCCTAGCGAATTGTAACCATAACTCTAACACTAAATGTTCTCGATTCTAACCCTAACACTAAATCGTCAATCTCATCACTAACTCTAACCCGGAATGCACTCGATTCTAACCCAAAATGCAATCCGGACCCTACGCCTAACCCTAAATCTCGATTCTACCACCAGAAACCGTAACCCTAATCCTAACCCTACTCCTACCCCTACCCCTGAATGCACTCTAATCGTAAGCCTACCCCAACCCTAATACTAAAAATGCGCTTGATTCTAAATCGAACCCGAACCCTAACCCTAACCCTAACCCTCGATTCTACGAAACCTCACCCTAAACCTAACTCTAACACTAACACGATCCTTAAATATTCTCGATTCAAACCCTGACCCTAATAACTCTTACCCTACCCCTACCCCTAACCCTAACCCTAAATGCACTGAATTCTAACCATAACTATATCCCTAAATGTGCTTGATTCTAACGCTGAAACTAAATCATCAATTTCAACAGTAACCCTAAGCCTAAATGCTCTGAATTATGACCCAAAATGCTCTCCTGACCCTAAGCCTAAGCGAAAACCTAGATTCTACCAACACAAACCCTAACCCTAATCCTAACCCAACTCCTCCCCTACCCCTAAATGCACTCAAACCCTAACCCTAACCCTAACCCTAACCCTAACACTCACCCTCGATTCTACGAAGGCTAACCCTATAGCTAACTCTAACCCTAACACTATCCTTAAATGCACTCGATTCTAACCCTCACCCTAAACATAACCCTAACCCTAACCCTAATTCTAACCCTAAATGCACTGGATTCTAACCATCACTCTAACCCGAAATGAGCTCGATTCTAACCCTAACACTAAATCAACAATTTCAACACTATCCCTAAGCCTAAGTGCACTGGATTCTAACCCAAAAGCCATTCCTGACCCTAAGCCTAACCCTAAACCTCGATTCTACCAACACAAACCTTAACCCTAATCCTAACCCTACCCCTACCACTAGCCCTAAAAGCACTTTATCCCTAACCCTCACCCTAACGCTAACACTAAAACTGTGCTTGATTCTAACCCTAACCCTCACCCTAAGGCTAACCCTCGATTCTACGAAAGCTAACCCTAAACCTAACTCTAACCCTAGCACTATCTTTAAATGCTCTCGATTCTAACCCTCACCCTAAACCTAACCCTAACCCTAAACCTAACCCTAATCCTAACAATAAATGCACTGAATTCTAATCATAACTCTATCCCTAAATGTCCTTGGTTCTAACGCTAAAACTAAATCATCAATTTCAACAGTAACCCTAAGCCTAAATGCTCTGAATTATGACCCAAAATGCTCTCCTGACCCTAAGCCTTAGCCAAAACCTCGATTATACCAACACAAACCCTAACCCTAATCCTAACCCAACTCCTCCCCTAGCCCTAAATGCACTCAAACCCTAACCCTAACCCTAACCCTAACACTAACCCTCGATTCTACGAAGGTTAGCCCTATAGCTAACACTAACCCTAACCCTATCCTTAAAAGCACTCAATTCTAACCCTCCCCCTAAACATAACCCTAATCCTAACCCTAATCCTAACCCTAAATGCAGTGGATTCTAACCATAACTCTAACCCTAATGTGCTCGATTATAACCCTTACACTAAATCATCAATCTCAACATTAAGCCTAACCCTAAATGCACTCAACTCTAACCCAAAAGGCAATCCTGACCCTAAGCCTAACCCTAAACCTCGATTCTACCAACACAAACCCTAACCCTACTCCTAAACCTACTCCTACCCCTACCTCTATATGCATTCTAACCCTAACCCTAACCCAACCCCTAACACTAATAATGCACTTGATTCTAACCCTAATCCTAACCCAACTCCTCCCCTAGCCCTAAATGCACTCAAACCCTAACCCTAACCCTCACCCTAACACTGACCTTTGATTCTACGAAAGCTAACCCTATACCTAACTCTAACCCTAACCCTATCCTTAAATGCACTCGATTCTAACCCTCACCCTAAACATAACCCTGACCCTAACCCTAATTCTAACTCTAAATGCACTGGATTCTAACCATCACTCTAACCCGAAATGAGCTCGATTCTAACCCTAACACTAAATCGTCAATCTCATCACTAACTCTAACCCGGAATGCACTCGATTCTAACCCAAAATGCAATCCGGACCCTACGCCTAACCCTAAATCTCGATTCTACCACCAGAAACCGTAACCCTAATCCTAACCCTACTCCTACCCCTACCCCTGAATGCACTCTAATCGTAAGCCTACCCCAACCCTAATACTAAAAATGCGCTTGATTCTAAACCGAACTCGAACCCTAACCCTAACCCTAATCCTCGATTCTACGAAACCTCACCCTAAACCTAACTCTAACACTAACACGATCCTTAAATACTCTCGATTCAAACCCTGACCCTAATAACTCTTACCCTACCCCTAACCCTAACCCTAACCCTAAATGCACTGAATTCTGACCATAACTATATCCCTAAATGTGCTTGATTCTAACGCTGAAACTAAATCATCAATTTCAACAGTAACCCTAAGACTAAATGCTCTGAATTATGACCCAAAATGCTCTCCTGACCCTAAGCCTAAGCGAAAACTTCGATTCTACCAACACAAACCCTAACCCTAATCCTAACCCAACTCCTCCCCTACCCCTAAATGCACTCAAACACTAACCCTAACCCTAACCCTAACACTAACCCTCGATTCTACGAAGGCTAACCCTATAGCTAACTCTAACCCTAACACTATCCTTAAATGCACTCGATTCTAACCCTCACCCTAAACATAACCCTAACCCTAACCCTAATCCTGAACCTAAATGCAGTGGATTCTAACTATAACTCTAACCCTAATGTGCTCGATTATAACCCTAACACTAAATCATCAATCTCAACATTAAGCCTAACCCTAAATGCACTCAACTCTAACCCAAAAGGCAATCCTGACCCTAAGCCTAACCCTAAACCTCGATTCTACCAACACAAACCCTAACCCGAATCCTAACCCAACTCCTCCCCTACCCCTAAATGCACTCAAACCCTAAAACTAACCCCAACCCTAAAACTAAAAATGCGCTTGATTCTAACCCTAATCCTAACCCTAACCCTCACCCTAACACTGACCTTCGATTCTACGAAAGCTAACCCTATACCTAACTCTAACCCTAACACTATCCTTAAATGCACTCGATTCTAACCCTCACCCTAAACATAACGCTGACCCTAACCCTAATTCTAACCCTAAATGCACTGAATTCTAACCATCACTCTAACTCGAAATGAGCTCGATTCTAACCCTAACACTAAATCGACTATTTCAACACTATCCCTAAGCCTAAGTGCACTGGATTCTAACCCAAAAGCCATTCCTGACCCTAAGCCTAACCCTAAACCTCGATTCTACCAACACAAACCTTAACCCTAATCCTAACCCGACCCCTACCACTAGCCCTAAAAGCACTTTAACCCTAACCCTCACCCTAACCCTAACACTAAAACTGTGCTTGATTCAAACCCTAACCCTCACCCTAAGGCTAACCCTCGATTCTACGAAAGCTAACCCTAAACCGAACTCTAACCCTAGCACTATCTTTAAATGCTCTCGATTCTAACCCTTACCCTAAACCTAACCCTAACGCTAAACCTAACCCTAATCCTAACAATAAATGCACTGAATTCTAATCATAACTCTATCCCTAAATGTGCTTGTTTCTAACGCTAAAACTAAATCATCAATTTCAACTCTAACCCTAAGCCTAAATGCTCTGAATTATGACCCAAAATGCTCTCCTGACCCTAAGCCTCACCCAAAACCTCGAGTCTACCAACACAAACCCTAACCCTAATCCTAATCCTATCGCTACCGCTACCTCTAAATGCTCTCTAACCCTAACACTAACCCTAACCTTAACACTAAAAAAGGCGCGTGATTCTAACCCCTACCCTACCCCTAACCCTAACCCTAACCCTAGCGAATTGTAACCATAACTCTAACACTAAATGTTCTCGATTCTAACCCTAACACTAAATCGTCAATCTCATCACTAACTCTAACCCGGAATGCACTCGATTCTAACCCAAAATGCAATCCGGACCCTACGCCTAACCCTAAATCTCGATTCTACCACCAGAAACCGTAACCCTAATCCTAACCCTACTCCTACCCCTACCCCTGAATGCACTCTAATCGTAAGCCTACCCCAACCCTAATACTAAAAATGCGCTTGATTCTAAACCGAACCCGAACCCTAACCCTAACCCTAACCCTCGATTCTACGAAACCTCACCCTAAACCTAACTCTAACACTAACACGATCCTTAAATACTCTCGATTCAAACCCTGACCCTAATAACTCTTACCCTACCCCTAACCCTAACCCCAACCCTAAATGCACTGAATTCTAACCATAACTATATCCCTAAATGTGCTCGATTCTAACGCTGAAACTAAATCATCAATTTCAACAGTAACCCTAAGCCTAAATGCTCTGAATTATGACCCAAAATGCTCTCCTGACCCTAAGCCTAAGCCAAAACCTCGATGCTACCAACACAAACCCTAACCCTAATCCTAACCCAACTCCTCCCCTAGCCCTAAATGCACTCAAACCCTAACCCTAACCCTAACCCTAACACTAACCCTCGATTCTACGAAGGCTAACCCTATAGCTAACTCTAACCCTAACACTATCCTTAAATGCACTCGATTCTAACCCTCACCCTAAACATAACCCTAACCCTAACCCTAATCCTAACCCTAAATGCACTGGATTCTAACCATCACTCTAACCCTAATGTGCTCGATTATAACCCTAACACTAAATCATCAATCTCAACATTAAGCCTAATCCTAAATGCACTCAACTCTAACCCAAAAGGCAATCCTGGCCCTAAGGCTAACACTAAACCTCGATTCTACCAACACAAACCCTAACCCTAATCCTAACCCTACTCGTATCCCTACCTCTATATGCACTCTATCCCTAACCCTAACCCAACCCCTAACACTAAAAATGCACTTGATTCTAACCCTAATCCTAACCCTAACCCTCACCCTAACACTGACCTTCGATTCTACGAAAGCTAACCCTATACCTAACTCTAACCCTAACACTATCCTTAAATGCACTCGATTCTAACCCTCACCCTAAACATAACCCTGACCCTAACCCTAATTCTAACCCTAAATGCACTGGATTCTAACCATCACTCTAACCCGAAATGAGCTCGATTCTAACCCTAACACTAAATCGACAATTACAACACTATCCCTAAGCCTAAATGCACTGGATTCTAACTCAAAAGCCATTCCTGACCCTAAGCCTAACCCTAAACCTCGATTCTAGCAACACAAACCTTAACCCTAATCCTAACCCTACCCCTACCACTAGCCCTAAAAGCACTTTATCCCTAACCCTCACCCTAACGCTAACACTAAAACTGTGCTTGATTCTAACCCTAACCCTCACCCTAAGGCTAACCCTCGATTCTACGAAAGCTAACCCTAAACCTAACTCTAACCCTTGCACTATCTTTAAATGCTCTCGATTCTAACCCTCACCCTAAACCTAACCCTAACCCTAATCCTAACCGTATTCCTAACAATAAATGCACTGAATTCTAATCATAACTCTATCCCTAAATGTGCTTGGTTCTAACGCTAAAACTAAATCACCAATTTCAACTCTAACCCTAAGCCTAAATGCTCTGAATTATGACCCAAAATGCTCTCCTGACCCTAAGCCTCACCCAAAACCTCGATTCTACCAACACAAACCCTAACCCTAATCCTAATCCTATCGCTACCCCTACCTCTAAATGCTCTCTAACCCTAACACTAACCCTAACCCTAACACTAAAAAGGCGCGTGATTCTAACCCCTACCCTAACCCTAACCCTAACCCTAACCCTAGCGAATTGTAACCATAACTCTAACCCTAAATGTTCTCGATTCTAACCCTAACACTAAATCGTCAATCTCATCACTTACTCTAACCCGGAATGCACTCGATTCTAACCCAAAATGCAATCCGGACCCTACGCCTAACCCTAAATCTTGATTCTACCACCAGAAACCGTAACCCTAATCCTAACCCTACTCCTACCCCTACCCCTGAATGCACTCTAATCGTAAGCCTACCCCAACCCTAATATTAAAAATGTGCTTGATTCTAAACCGAACTCGAACCCTAACCCTAACCCTAACCCTCGGTTCTACGAAACCTCACCCTAAACCTAACTCTAACACTAACACGATCCTTAAATACTCTCGATTCAAACCCTGACCCTAATAACTCTTACCCTACCCCTAACCCTAACCCTAACCCTAAATGCACTGAATTCTAACCATAACTATATCCTAAATGTGCTTGATTCTAACGCTGAAACTAAATCATCAATTTCAACAGTAACCCTAAGCCTAAATGCTCTGAATTATGACCCAAAATGCTCTCCTGACCCTAAGCCTAAGCGAAAACCTCGATTCTACCAACACACACCCTAACCCGAATCCTAACTCAACTCCTCCCCTACCCCTAAATGCACTCAAACCCTTAAACTAAGCCCAACCCTAAAACTAAAAATGCGCTTGATTCTAACCCTAATCCTAACACTAACCCTCACCCTAACACTGACCTTCGATTCTACGAAAGCTAACCCTATACCTAACTCTAACCCTAACACTGTCCTTAAATGCACTCGATTCTAACCCTCACCCTAAACATAACGCTGACCCTAACCCTAATTCTAACCCTAAATGCACTGAATTCTAACCATCACTCTAACTCGAAATGAGCTCGATTCTAACCCTAACACTAAATCGACAATTTCAACACTATCCCTAAGCCTAAGTGCACTGGATTCTAACCCAAAAGCCATTCCTGACCCTAAGCCTAATCCTAAACCTCGATTCTACCAACACAAACCTTAACCCTAATCCTAACCCTACCCCTACCACTAGCCCTAAAAGCACTTTAACCCTAACCCTCACCCTAACCCTAACACTAAAACTGTGCTTGATTCAAACCCTAACCCTCACCCTAAGGCTAACCCTCGATTCTACGAAAGCAAACCCTAAACCGAACTCTAACCTTAGCACTATCTTTAAATGCTCTCGATTCTAACCCTTACCCTAAACCTAACCCTAACGCTAAACCTAACCCTAATCCTAACAATAAATGCACTGAATTCTAATCATAACTCTATCCCTAAATGTGCTTGTTTCTAACGCTAAAACTAAATCATCAATTTCAACTCTAACCCTAAGCCTAAATGCTCTGAATTATGACCCAAAATGCTCTCCTGACCCTAAGCCTCACCCAAAACCTCGAGTCTACCAACACAAACCCTAACCCTAATCCTAATCCTATCGCTACCCCTACCTCTGAATGGTCTCTAACCCTAACACTAACCCTAACCCTAACACTAAAAAAGGGGCGTGATTCTAACCCCTACCCTACCCCTAACCCTAACCCTAACCCTAGCGAATTGTAACCATAACTCTAACACTAAATGTTCTCGATTCTAACCCTAACACTAAATCGTCAATCTCATCACTAACTCTAACCCGGAATGCACTCGATTCTAACCCAAAATGCAATCCGGACCCTACGCCTAACCCTAAATCTCGATTCTACCACCAGAAACCGTAACCCTAATCCTAACCCTACTCCTACCCCTACCCCTGAATGCACTCTAATCGTAAGCCTACCCCAACCCTAATACTAAAAATGCGCTTGATTCTAAACCGAACTCGAACCCTAACCCTAACCCTAACCCTCGATTCCACGAAACCTCACCCTAAACCTAACTCTAACACTAACAAGATCCTTAAATACTCTCGATTCAAACCCTGACCCTAATAACTCTTACCCTACCCCTAACCCTAACCCTAACCCTAAATGCACTGAATTCTAACCATAACTATATCCCTAAATGTGCTCGATTCTAACGCTGAAACTAAATCATCAATTTCAACAGTAACCCTAAGCCTAAATGCTCTGAATTATGACCCAAAATGCTCTCCTGACCCTAAGCCTAAGCCAAAACCTCGATTCTACCAACACAAACCCTAACCCTAATCCTAACCCAACTCCTCCCCTAGCCCTTAATGCACTCAAACCCTAACCCTAACCCTAACCCTAACACTAACCCTCGATTCTACGAAGGCTAACCCTATAGCTAACTCTAACCCTAACACTATCCTTAAATGCACTCGATTCTAACCCTCACCCTAAACATAACCCTAACCCTAATACTAACCCTAAATGCAGTGGATTCTAACCATAACTCTAACCCTAATGTGCTCGATTATAACCCTAACACTAAATCATCAATCTCAACATTAAGCCTAATCCTAAATGCACTCAACTCTAACCCAAAAGGCAATCCTGACCCTAAGCCTAACCCTAAACCTCGATTCTACCAACAGAAACCCTAACCCTAATCCTAACCCTACTCGTATCCCTACCTCTATATGCACTCTAACCCTAACCCTAACCCAACCCCTAACACTAAAAATGCACTTGATTCTAACCCTAATCCTAACCCTAACCCTCACCCTAACACTGACCTTCGATTCTACGAAAGCTAACCCTATACCTAACTCTAACCCTAACACTATCCTTAAATGCACTCGATTCTAACCCTCACCCTAAACATAACCCTGACCCTAACCCTAATTCTAACCCTAAATGCACTGGATTCTAACCATCACTCTAACCCGAAATGAGCTCGATTCTAACCCTAACACTAAATCGACAATTTCAACACTATCCCTAAGCCTAAGTGCACTGGATTCTAACCCAAAAGCCATTCCTGACCCTAAGCCTAACCCTAAACCTCGATTCTACCAACACAAACCTTAACCCTAATCCTAACCCTACCCCTACCACTAGCCCTAAAAGCACTTTATCCCTAACCCTCACCCTAACGCTAACACTAAAACTGTGCTTGATTCTAACCCTAACCCTCACCCTAAGGCTAACCCTCGATTCTACGAAAGCTAACCCTAAACCTAACTCTAACCCTTGCACTAACTTTAAATGCTCTCGATTCTAACCCTCACCCTAAACCTAACCCTAACCCTAATCCTAACCCTAATCCTAACAATAAATGCACTGAATTCTAATCATAACTCTATCCCTAAATGTGCTTGGTTCTAACGCTAAAACTAAATCATCAATTTCAACTCTAACTCTAAGCCTAAATGCTCTGAATTATGACCCAAAATGCTCTCCTGAACCTAAGCTTAAGCCAAAACCTCGAGTCTACCAACACAAACCCTAACCCTAATCCTAATCCTATCGCTACCCCTACCTCTAAATGCTCTCTAACCCTAACACTAACCCTAACCCTAACACTAAAAAGGCGCGTGATTCTAACCCGTACCCTACCCCTAACCCTAACCCTAACCCTAGCGAATTGTAACCATAACTCTAACCCTAAATGTTCTCGATTCTAAGCCTAACACTAAATCGTCAATCTCATCACTTACTCTAACCCGGAATGCACTCGATTCTAACCCAAAATGCAATCCGGACCCTACGCCTAACCCTAAATCTCGATTCTACCACCAGAAACCGTAACCCTAATCCTAAGCCTACTCCTACCCCTACCCCTGAATGCACTCTAATCGTAAGCCTACCCCAACCCTAATACTAAAAATGCGCTTGATTCTAAACCGAACCCGAACCCTAACCCTAACCCTAACCCTCGATTCTACGAAACCTCACCCTAAACCTAACTCTAACACTAACACGATCCTTAAATACTCTCGATTCAAACCCTGACCCTAATAACTCTTACCCTACCCCTAACCCTAGCCCTAACCCTAAATGCACTGAATTCTAACCATAACTATATCCCTAAATGTGCTCGATTCTAACGCTGAAACTAAATCATCAATTTCAACAGTAACCCTAAGCCTAAATGCTCTGAATTATGACCCAAAATGCTCTCCTGACCCTAAGCCTAAGCCAAAACCTCGATTCTACCAACACAAACCCTAACCCTAATCCTAACCCAACTCCTCCACTAGCCCTAAATGCACTCAAACCCTAACCCTAACCCTAACCCTAACACTAACCCTCGATTCTACGAAGGCTAACCCTATAGCTAACTCTAACCCTAACACTATCCTTAAATGCACTCGATTCTAACCCTCACCCTAAACATAACCCTAACCCTAATCCTAACCCTAAATGCAGTGGATTCTAACCATAACTCTAACCCTAATGTTCTCGATTATAACCCTAACACTAAATCATCAATCTCAACATTAAGTCTAATCCTAAATGCACTCAACTCTAACCCAAAAGGCAATCCTGACCCTAAGCCTAACCCTAAACCTCGATTCTACCAACACAAACCCTAACCCTAATCCTAACCCTACTCGTATCCCTACCTCTATATGCACTCTAACCCTAACCCTAAACCAACCCCTAACACTAAAAATGCACTTGATTCCAACCCTAATCCTAACCCTAACCCTCACCCTAACACTGACCTTCGATTCTACGAAAGCTAACCCTATACCTAACTCTAACCCTAACACTATCCTTAAATGCACTCGATTCTAACCCTCACCCTAAACATAACCCTGACCCTAACCCTTATTCTAAGCCTAAATGCACTGGATTCTAACCATCACTCTAACCCGAAATGAGCTCGATTCTAACCCTAACACTAAATCGACAATTTCAACACTATCCCTAAGCCTAAGTGCACTGGATTCTAACCCAAAAGCCATTCCTGACCCTAAGCCTAACCCTAAACCTCGATTCTACCAACACAAACCTTAACCCTAATCCTAACCCTACCCCTACCACTAGCCCTAAAAGCACTTTATCCCTAACCCTCACCCTAACGCTAACACTAAAACTGTGCTTGATTCTAACCCTAACCCTCACGCTAAGGCTAACCCTCGATTCTACGAAAGCTAACCCTAAACCTAACTCTAACCTTTGCACTATCTTTAAATGGTCTCGATTCAAACCCTGACCCTAATAACTCTTACCCTACCCCTAACCCTAACCCTAACCCTAAATGCACTGAATTCTAACCATAACTATATCCCTAAATGTGCTCGATTCTAACGCTGAAACTAAATCATCAATTTCAACAGTAACCCTAAGCCTAAATGCTCTGAATTATGACCCAAAATGCTCTCCTGACCCTAAGCCTAAGCCAAAACCTCGATTCTACCAACACAAACCCTAACCCTAATCCTAACCCAACTCCTCCCCTAGCCCTTAATGCACTCAAACCCTAACCCTAACCCTAACCCTAACACTAACCCTCGATTCTACGAAGGCTAACCCTATAGATAACGCTAACCCTAACACTATCCTTAAATGCACTCGATTCTAACCCTCACCCTAAACATAACCCTAACCCTAATCCTAACCATAAATGCAGTGGATTCTAACCATAACTCTAACCCTAATGTGCTCGATTATAACCCTAACACTAAATCATCAATCTCAACATTAAGCCTAACCCTAAATGCACTCAACTCTAACCGAAAAGGCAATCCTGACCCTAAGCCTAACCCTAAACCTCGATTCTACCAACACAAAGCCTAACCCTACTCCTAAACCTACTTTTATCCCTACCTCTATATGCATTCTAACCCTAACCCTAACCCAACCCCTAACACTAATAATGCACTTGATTCTAACCCTAATCCTAACCCTAACCTTCACCCTAACACTGACCTTTGATTCTACGAAAGCTAACCCTATACCTAACTCTAACCCTAACCCTATCCTTAAATGCACTCGATTCTAACCCTCACCCTAAACATAACCCTGACCCTAACCCTAATTCTAACCCTAAATGCACTGGATTCTAACCATCACTCTAACCCGAAATGAGCTCGATTCTAACCCTAACACTAAATCAACAATTTAAACACTATCCCTAAGCATAAGTGCACTGGATTCTAACCCAAAAGCCATTCCTGACCCTAAGCCTAACCCTAAACCTCGATTCTACCAACACAAACCTTAACCCTAATCCTAACCCTACCCCTACCACTAGCCCTAAAAGCACTTTATCCCTAACCCTCACCCTAACGCTAACACTAAAACTCTGCTTGATTCTAACCCTAACCCTCACCCTAAGGCTAACCCTCGATTCTACGAAAGCTAACCCTAAACCTAACTCTAACCCTTGCACTATCTTTAAATGCTCTCGATTCTAACCCTCACCTTAAACCTAACCCTAACCCTAATCCTAACGCTAATCCTAACAATAAATGCACTGAATTCTAATCATAACTCTATCCCTAAATGTGCTTGGTTCTAACGCTAAAACTAAATAATCAATTTCAACTCTAACCCTAAGCCTAAATGCTCTGAATTATGACCCAAAATGCTCTCCTGACCCTAAGCCTCACCCCAAACCTCGATTGTACCAACACAAACCCTAACCCTAATCCTAATCCTATCGCTACCCCTACCTCTAAATGCTCTCTAACCCTAACACTAACCCTAACCCTAACACTAAAAAGGCGCGTGATTCTAACCCCTACCCTACCCCTAACCCTAACCCTAACCCTAGCGAATTGTAACCATAACTCTAACCCTAAATGTTCTCGATTCTAACCCAAAATGCAATTCGGACCCTACGCCCAACCATAAATCTTGATTCTACCACCAGAAACCGTAACCCTAATCCTAAGCCTACTCCTACCCCTACCCCTGAATGCACTCTAATCGTAAGCCTACCCCAACCCTAATACTAAAAATGCGCTTGATTCAAAACCGAACTCGAACCCTAACCCTAACCCTAACCCTCGGTTCTACGAAACCTCACCCTAAACCTAACTCTAACACTAACACGATCCTTAAATACTCTCGATTCAAACCCTGACCCTAATAACTCTTACCCTACCCCTAACCCTAACCCTAACCCTAAATGCACTGAATTCTAACCATAACTATATCCTAAATGTGCTCGATTCTAACGCTGAAACTAAATCATCAATTTCAACAGGAACCCTAAGCCTAAATGCTCTGAATTATGACCCAAAATGCTCTCCTGACCCTAAGCCTAAGCGAAAACCTCGATTCTACCAACACACACCCTAACCCGAATCCTAACCCAACTCCTCCCCTACCCTAAATGCACTCAAACCCTAAAACTAACCCCACCCTAAAAGTAAAAATGCGCTTGATTCTAACCCTAATCCTAACCCTAACCCTCACCCTAACACTGACCTTCGATTCTACGAAAGCTAACCCTATACCTAACTCTAACCCTAACACTATCCTTAAATGCACTCGATTCTAACCCTCACCCTAAACATAACCCTGACCCTAACCCTAATTCTAACCCTAAATGCACTGAATTCTAACCATCACTCTAACTCGAAATGAGCGCGATTCTAACCCTAACACTAAATCGACTATTTCAACTCTGTCCCTAAGCCTAAGTGCACTGGATTCTAACCCAAAAGCCATTCCTGACCCTAAGCCTAACCCTAAACCTCGATTCTACCAACACAAACCTTAACCCTAATCCTAACCCTACCCTACCACTAGCCCTAAAAGCACTTTAACCCTAACCCTCACCCTAACCCTAACACTAAAACTGTGCTTGATTCAAACCCTAACCCTCACCCTAAGGCTAACCCTCGATTCTACGAAAGCTAACCCTAAACCGAACTCTAACTCTAGCCACTATCTTTAAATGCTCTCGATTCTAACCCTTACCCTAAACCTAACCCTGACCCTAAGCCTAAGCCTAACCCTAACCCTAAATGCACTGAATTCTAATCATAACTCTCCCTAAATGTGCTTGATTCTAACGCTAAAACTATATCATCAATTTCAACACTAACCTTAAGCCTAAATGCTCTGAATTAAGACCCAAAATGCTCTCCTGACCCTAAGCCTAACCCAAAACCTCGATTCAACAACACAAACCCTAACCCTAATCCTAACCCAACTCCTCCCTACCCTAAATGCACTCAAACCCTAACCCTAACCTCAACCCTAACACTAAAAATGCACTTGATTCTAACCCTAATCCTTACCCTAACTCTAACCCGTACACTGACTC
>NW_027325185.1:0-2500 GCF_028372415.1 Notamacropus eugenii | reverse complement strand
ATCTATCACTTTATCTATCTGTCTATCTATCTATCTCTCTATCTCTCTATCTATCCGTGTATCTGTCTATCTTTTCATCTATCCAGCTATCGATGTATCCATGTATCCATTTATCCAGCTATCCATCTATTCATCTATCCACCTATCCATCTATCCATTTATCCATCCACCTATCCATCCATCCATCTATCTATCTATTTATCTATCTATCTATCTATCTATCTATCTATCTATCTATCTATCTATCTATCTGTCTCTCTCTCTCTCTCTCTATCTATCTATCTATCTATCTATCTATCTATCTATCTATCTATCTATCTATCTATCTATCTATCTATCTATCTATCTATCTATCTACCTACCTACCTACCTACCTATCTATCTATCTATCTACCTACCTACCTACCTCTCTATCTATCTATCTATCTATCTATCTATCTATCTATCTATCTATCTATCTATCCATTTATCCATATATCTAACCTATCTGCCTCACTGCGTACTTGCCTGCCCGCACCCTGCCTGCGTTCCTGTCTGTCTGTTTCTCTACCTAGTCTATGATAGTGCCTGCGTGCATGTCTGCCTCCCTGCCTGTCTGTCTTTCTGTCTCTGTGTCTGTCTGTTCTTCTGTACATCTATCCATCCATCCATCTATTTATCTATCTATGAATCTACCTCCCTACCTACCTATCTATGTATCTATCATCTATCTATGTATCTATCTATCTATCTTTTCATCTCTCCATCTCTCCATCTTTCCATGTATTTATTTATGCATCTATACACCTATTCATCTATCCACCTATCCGTTTATCCATTTATCCATCCACCTATCTACTTGTCTATAGAATCTATATACCTGCTTCCCTGCCCGCCGACCTGCCTCGCTCCATGTCTGTCTGTTTCTCTATCTAGTCTATGTTACTGCCTCCGTGCAGGTCTGCCTCCCTGCCTGTCTGTCTTTCTGTCTCTGTGTCTGTCTGTCTATTCATCTACCCATCTATCCATCTACTTATCTATCTATCTATCTATCTATCTATCTATCTATCTATCTATCTATCTATCTATCTATCTATCTCTCTGTCTATCTATCTATCTATCTATCTATCTATCTATCTATCTATCTATCTATCAATCTATCTATTCATCTATCTAACCTATCTACCTGACTGCGTACTTGCCTGCCCGCCCACCTGCCTTCCTCCATGTCTGCCTGTTTCTCTATCTAGTCTATGTTACTGCCTGCGTGCATGTCTGCCTGCTTGCCTGTCTGTCTTTCTCTCTCTGTGTCTGTCTGTTCGTATGTCCATCTATCCATCCATTCATCTATTTACCTATCCATCTATTTATCTATCTATCTATCTATCTATCTATCTATCTATCTATCTATCTATCTATCTATCTATCTCTCTATCTATCTATCTATCCATGTATCTGTCTATCTTTTCATCTATCCATCTATCGATGTATCCATGTATCCATTTATCCAGCTATCCATCTATTCAGCTATCCACCTATCCATCTATCCATTTATCCATCCACCTATCCATCTATCTATTTATCTATCGATCTATCTATCTATCTATCTATCTATCTATCTATCTATCTATCTATCTATCTATCTATCTATCTATCTATCTATCCATCCATCCATCCATCCATCCATCCATCCATCCATCCATCCATCCATCCATCCATCCATCCATCCATCCATCTATCTATCTATCTATCTATCTATCTATCTATCTATCTATCTATCTATCTATCTATCTATCTATCTATCTATCTATTTATCTATCTATCTATCTATCTATCTATGGAATCTACCTCCCTGCTTCCCTGCCCTCCGCCCTGCCTCCCGCCCTGTCTGTCTGTTTCTCTATCTAATCTATCTTACTGCCTGCGTTCATATCTCCCTCCTTGCCTGTCTGTCTTTCGTTCTCTGTGTCTCTCTGTTCGTCTGTTCATCTATCCATCAATCCATCTATTTATGTATCTATCTATCTACTTACCTACCTACATACCTATCTATCTATCTATCCGTCTATCTATCCATCTATCTATCTATCTATCTATCTATCTATCTATCTATCTATCTATCTATCTATCTATCTATCTATCTATGGAATCTACTTCCCTGCTTCCCTGCCCTCCGCCCTGCCTTCCGTCCTGTTTGTCTGTTTCTCTATCTAATCTATCTTACTGACTGCGTTCATATCGCCCTCCTTGACTGTCAGTCTTTCTCTCTCTGTGTGTCTCTGTTCGTCTGTTCATCTATCCATCCATCCATCTATTTATGTATCTATCTATCTACCTACCTACGTACATACCTATCTACCTATCTATCCATCTATCTATCTATCTATCTATCTATCTATCTATCTATCTATCTATCTATCTATCTATCTATCTATCTATCTATCTATCTATCTATCTATCTATCCATGTATCTGTCTATCTTTTCATCTATCTATTTATCGATGTATCCATGTATCCATTT